>NW_026527295.1:0-39054 GCF_022682495.2 Desmodus rotundus | reverse complement strand
TCCCGCGTTGCTACGTGACCCGCGTTCCAATCGCCAGGGGGCGGAGTCCGAGGCGACTCTAGGGACAGAACGCGAGGGGGTGGGGCCGACGCCGGAAGTGACGTCGCGGGGAGGGCGGCCCGGCTGCTGTCAGTCTGCGGAGCTGGCGAGGGGGGCCGTTCTGCCTGTGTCCTCGCCTGGGTCCCCTCCCCCGCCGCCAAGTTATCCCTCCGGTGCTCAGCGTCCCTCACAGCTCTCGCTGGGACCCCCGCGGCGGTGTCAGCCAGGCCCCGCCCCTTCGGCAGACCCCGGCCCGCCCCGCCCCCACTTCCCACACTCGCGCCCTCCCCTCCCCCAGCCACCCGTGCCGCACAATGCACAATGCACAGGTGCTGGGGCGCTGCGGGCCGCGCCCGAACCCCGGGAGCCCGCGACGCGCCCCTCGCCCGCTCCTCCCCCCCCGCCCCCTCCCCGTGAGCCGCCCGTCCGACCTCCGGTCTCCATGGCAACGGCCTCCCCCGCCGCCGCCGCCGCCGCCAGTCCCATCCTGCTAACAAATCAATGTGCCTGTGTCTCCGTCTCCCGTCGCGCAGCCCTGCCCTCGGCCACCCTCCGGGCCCTGCGAGCCGGGCTGGGCTCGACAGCTCGCCCCACAGCTCGGAAGCCGAATGCAGATCCAGCGGGGACCCGTTGTTCCTGCCCGAGGCTTCCCGCGCCCCGGGACGCTGCGGGGGGCGTCGCGCCCCTTCTTCCCGCTTCCCGACCCGTCCTTGACGCCCGCAGCCACCTACCCCTGCTGCCGGCCCACGCTGCTCGTCCCGCCCGGTCCCGGCCGGAGCGTCGCCAGCCCCAGTCCAGCCGCCCCCTGCCCGGTGCCTGGAAGAGTCGGGGGAGGGCGTCGCCCACCAACCTCCAAGGCGGAGCTTGGAGTTAGGCTGAGGCTGGGGCGCGGGGCTGGGGGTGCGTCCCGCTGCCCCTGCACCGGGCGACCTGCGGGGCCTGAGCCACACACTTCCTGTCCCAGGCGCTTCCCGACGTGCGCGGCATTCGCTCGGCGAGAAAACGCGGAGGGGGACGTGGCGGGGTCCAGCGCGAGCTGAGGGAGAGAGGGGCTCGGGAGCGGAGACGGCAGGGTCCCGGGACGGGGGCCAGGGCTGGGCCGCGGAGGCCCCGCGCGTGCACACAAGCTCTAGCGCAGCTCGCGATGACTGGTGGCTGGGGCGGCGGCAGGGCACAGCAGTCCGAGTCGGGGCCCAGCTCTCCCTGACCCCTTACTCTTACCGCCCAAGCTGCTAGTCACAGCACCCATTCTTTGGAACGCACCATTTAGTTAAAACGTCGACGATAAACTTGAGTGGAAGCTGTTTCCTTTGGAGAGGGAATAGGTGGGAGGGAGAGAGAGAAAGAGCGCAAAAGCGAGCCAAGAAGGCTGACTCCGAGGGTCAGGAGACCCAGAGCGGAAAACCGGACTTCAGTTCAAACTTAGGTGCGCGGCGGCGCGGCGCCGGCCCGGACCCGCACGACTAGCGGGGTCGGAGCCCGCCTTCTCTCTCACTCCCCTCCCCCTCCCCGGGAAACGCGGGACTCCAGGTTTTGGCCTTGTTCCCAAACTTGACAAGGTGGGAGCTGGGCGGACAGTCTCATCTCCCCGGCCGGTCTGTCTTAACGAACACGGAGCTGGCGACGCCCAGATCACCCCGGCGACCCTCGCCGGCCGCCCGCGAGAGGCCGCCGACGGCCGCGTCCTTAATCATAAAAAGTCATTCCCGGTAACAAATAGTTTCGTTGGCCGGTGCCAGCGATACAGCTGTTTCTGTTTAAGCTTAAATACTTTCCAACAGTTTGGGCAGTAAAAATAAAGTCGGTCTCAGCCGCCTATAAGTGTCTGGTTTCCCCGCCCAGAGAAAGCCCACCCTCCGCCCTGGGCCTGGGTCGCTCTACACACCCCGCTCGCCCCCTCCTGGAATCCGCTGCCCGTGGTGGGCGACAGCTCTCGGGCCGCCCGAGCTCCTCGCGCGGGGTCCAGGGCCCCCTCGGAGGCCGGAGGGAGGGCGCCGGCCCAGCCGGCCGAGGACCAGACCCGCTTCGCCTCCCGCCCTCTCCCCAACCCCTCCCAAGCTTTCCTGCGCCCGCAAAGAGCGGCGGTATCCCTTTAGATAGGGTTTCTGGAGCCGCGTCCCCGGGAGAGTGTTTGCGTTGGGTGCCTTTACAGCCCTGGAGTTTGCCCGAGGCGTGCAGAGGTCGACGGTTCAGTTTCACGCTGAGAAACTTCGCTTTCCTCCTCCCTCCTGGCGTTTCTCTCCTTTTTTTCTCTCCCTCCCTCCCTCCCTCCCTTCCTCTCTCTCCTCTCTCCTCCCTCCCTCCCTCCCTCCCTTTCTTCGTCTTCCTCTCTTCCTTCGCCTTCTCTCCCTCCTTGCCCTAAATG
This sequence comes from Desmodus rotundus, assembly GCF_022682495.2. NCBI lineage: Eukaryota > Metazoa > Chordata > Mammalia > Chiroptera > Phyllostomidae > Desmodus > Desmodus rotundus. Next base: position 36,650 of record NW_026527295.1, on the reverse strand, counting down.
CCTCCGAAGTGTGAAGTGGGGAAATGAAACCCCTGGCACTGCCTTGCATGGCTCCCTCCTCCGGAGGGGTATTTAGTCTTCTTCTTCTTCTTCTTTTGCTTCCCTGCTGCCTTTTTCTGCCTGTCTTCATGTCTGGTGGTGAACACGCTTGTTCTGAACAAAATTACCACTTGTGAGGCGTCTGGGTTTGCAGACGTCGGGGATTCCCGCAGAGCCCACAGCCGAGATGGGACTCGATCCAGAAGGAAGGAAAGAAAGAACAACCTGAGAGCAATCAGACCCAGTCCCCGTTCTTGTCTGCACCACACAGACTCAGTGCTGCGGAGGAAAGCAACGCCAGACTGGGGGGCAGGGGGTGTCTGCCAGAGGGCAGGGTTACACAGAGTGTAGACACCAGTCACTGGGCGGTCTGGATCCCTCCCCCTCTCTGGACAGTTTAGAGACTGAGAGGTGGCGATCTGAGAAATGGGTTTGTAGTCTAGAGCCACCCAGAGCTGGGGCCACCCGGGTGGGGGCCAATGAGAGGCACCAGCGTGGGGACAGTGGAGGCGTCACTCCGGAGGATTTCCGACGGTCTCTTCAGCCCTGGCATGTCTTAGAAACCAAGGGGGGGCACACCACTCCCCACGTGTCTTCCTGAACCTCTCTTCCTCGATCACTCGGCTCTCCACACCTCCCTTCTTCCCTCCATACAACCGCCTCTCCCCTTCAAAGTTACACTGTTGATTTTCCCACGTGCACCTCCTGGGCGTAAACAAAACAAAGTTTCAAAGCAGGAGAAGCCTCCCCGCTCAGCGGTCCTTGGCCAAGGCTGCCAGGTTCGAGTGCGCCGCCTCTGCAGTAAATAAGGTAACTGCTTCCTATTACTTTAGCCCCATATGGCTGCAATTTGAGTGTCTTTGGAGACAGTGCGTGTGTTGGGGCGGGGGCAGGGGGGAGTGAAAGTGGAAATCAAATGATCTCAGATCGCATTTTTATGAAGGAAATTGTCGGCGATTCTCTTAGCAGCCTCCCTCCACCCCCTGGTTCTTGGAAGGAGCTGCCCAGTTTCTTTGTTTACGGAAATGCAGGCACCGGCCCACCTCTGAACACCTGCTTCCTGAACCTCGGGGTCTCCTCTCCCATTCTGCACTCGTTTTGGTGACTTGAGCCACAAACCTGCGACTTCCCTTCTGGACAAAGGGCCTCCTTCGTGCTCCCGCTGCCTGGGAGCCAGCCCGAGCCACCCGCCCCAGACTCTGCAAGGTGTCCAGATCTTGTGCTCCATGCTCCGGCCTCATGCGAGCGAGGAGGCTGCCCTGGGCCCAGGCGCCCTCCTAGGCCTCCATGTCCCGGCTGTCAGGGCACGCAGCCCCTAGGAAGGAAGGACGAAGGTTGGCCTCATCAGAGGGGAGGGAAGGGGAGGGGCGGCCGAGTGAGGCGCTGGGCTCCCGGGTCGCCCGCGCGACCAGCAAGCCCCAGCGCATCCTCTAGCTCCAGGGTGAGGCTGGGCCTGGGCTCGTCCTCTGGGAGCATTTCAACTCCGCGGCTTGGCGGGCGTCGGACCTGCTTGGTCTTGGCGGCAGATGCGGGCAGATTTGAACCCAACCATTTGCCTCAGGCGCCCCGGTGGGCCGGAGGTGAAGTGAGCACCGTGGCTCTGAGGCAGGGGCCTGGGGGCTGTGGCCTCGTGTGCGGCCGCTGGGGCAGTGGCTTACCTTGAGCAGCCCCGGAGCCTGACTGCCCTCCTCCCACCCCAGCCCGAGCCACAGCACCTGCGGGGTGCTGATTGCCCAGTACTGTGGGAAGCCGCGGGGGGTGACCCAGCACCCTGCAAAGAGGTGCGGTGCAAAGAGCCGGCCTGGGCGGGCTGGCCAGTGACTGCAGGTGAGGCTGCTGAGCTTTCTGGTCTGGGCTCCAGCTTCGAGTTGGACCCCAAGTGAGAAGTTCCCTCCTCCCCAAGCAGACACTCACACCCTCTTGCTGGAGAAGCACCGGAGCACTCTGCAAAGGGTGCGGGGCGGCTGGTCTGGTTGCAGTGATTTCCCGCAAGCCGCGCTCACTCTACAAGTCACATAACGTTTCACTTCAGTCTCCTGGAACCGCAGGAACCAAAATCAGGCCCTCTTGGGCCTCCACAGGAGGCTCAGTGGCCTCTCCAAGACAGACAGTGTTTATTGAGCACTTGCTGTCTGGTGCCTGCGGGGTCCCACTTCAGATTCTCCACAACCGGGGAAGATCAAATCCATTATCCCCATTTTACAGAGGAGCATACTCGAGGTTCGGTGAGGCCAAATACCTGGCCCAGGGGCCCACAGCAGGGGTTCTGCCTGAGAAGCCCCAGGCCCAAGGCTCTTGACTCCTCTACAGCAGGGGCTTGGGATTGTATAGACATTTCAGTCACTCCTGGGCTTCAAGAAAGAATTCAAGGTGAGAATCCCCAAAGGGGTCTCATTGGCAGAATGAGCAACCTGGTCCTTGCTGAGCAGACGTCCTGCTTGGGGGCAGGGTGGGGGGGGCTTGGCAAAAAGGTGAGAGGGGAACAACAGAGGGGGTGTGGTCCCAGGAGCCCCATCCACCCAGCTGGAGGCTGGGTGTTGGTGGAAATCTTTGTTTCTCCTTCATCATACAGCTAAGAATTGTGTGTTGTAGGATCAGCCTGCCTGGGTTCAAATCCACTGTAATAGCTGTGTGCTCTTGGGCAAGTTACTTAACCACTCTGTGCTTCAGTCCCCGCAATTATCTTTAAAAGGAACGGTGACACGCTTATCCCCCAGGGTGGATGGGAAGGTTCCAGAAGATGTTGCGTAACGACGACCGCACTGTCCAGCACAGGCAAAGGCTCAGTAAGTGCTCGTGGTGCCTGCCACAGTTGTCGCCGTTACTGGTGTCCTGGGACCAGGTTAACGCGACCCGCAGGGTCTGGCTTGCGTGACTTTCTCAGGGAACCCAGTGTCAGCCCCAGCTGTCCCTACTTCCCGTGAGGGGCACCCACGGAGAGAGAGCCGGGTGCTCCCCGACCTCCCCCGGGAAAGCCGACCCTGTGACCCTCAGACGCAGTCTGGGCTCGTCCCTTAGGGCGTCCACCGCAGGACGCGCCCCGCAGACGGGCTCCCAGCCGGGGCGCACCGGCAGCCCCTCGCAGCCCCGAGGCCGGCGCACTGCGGGCGCCCTGCGGCAGGAGCACGCGCACAGCGCCGGAGCCGCACGCATGCGCGCACGCGAGCCGCGGCGGGGTGCCCCCTACCCAAATCTTTCCTGGGAAGGCCGCCTGGTGTCGCCTCTGAAATCCGGCTCCGGGGAGCACGGGGGCGCCCTTGGCGGCCGTGGGAGTAGGCGTGCAGGGGGAGACGGCTCCGGGATGGGCGGGGGAACCGAGCGGCTGCACCCCGTGACTCTTCCGCGGAGCGGACGGGGTACTGGACCGCGTGGGTCCGGGAGCTCCGTTCCCGTTGTCCCTGGAGAAGGGGCTCGGAACCTCAGACCCGAAGCCCAGGCACAGCCTGGGAGGGACTGCGAAAGGCAAGGAGGGAGGTGGGGTGTGGGGGCCCAAACACGTGGGTGGCCTGGAGGTCAAGGCCTGGGAGCTCCGTGGGAGAGCCTCGCTGCTGTCGGCCGCGCCCTTACGGCTCGACCTTTTGTTTGGCCGCGGTAGGGAGTTTGACCCGATTCTGTGTGCACGGAGAGCCCTCGGCCGTGCGGCTACTCGGCGCGGTCCGTGTGCGCCTCCTCCCCTCCCAGAACGCTACCCACGGGGAAGGCAGGGAGCAGGCACCCTCCCACTGGAAAACGCCCGGTGAGGCTGAGCGAGTTTCGGCTTGGGACGGTGGTCCCAGAGCCTGCTCCCAGCGAGGTCGCCTGACTCTCGAACCCCAGCTCCCCCAGGGCGGGCGTTTTGGCCACCAGCCCGGTGGTCCTCTCCCTTTCCTTAGACACCGCCCTCAGGCTCTCCCCGTCCCGGAGAAGCTGCCGGGGGCCTGGGACTGGGTCTGGAGCTTCACTTTCTTTCTCCCTTCCTACCCCGCCCCCCAGCGGACGGAATTGAAGCGACTTTTCGCTAGGACTCCAGGGACCTCAAGTAAGCTTCAAGCTGGAGAGGTTCTCGCTGGGGCCATTTCCCCGCGAGGTTGTTCCCCGCTGCGGTTTGGCTGAGAAGAGCCCAAGTCCAGTCCCCCCTTTCAGAGGTCAGGAAAACCGAGGTGCGCGAGCCTGCCGGCTCATTCCAGGAGACGAAAGTTGGGAGCGGCGACTCTGGGACTCCAGGAGATCGGGCAGCAGAGGTGTCCGTCAGCCCGTTCGCCTTCCGCGGGAGTGGGCAAAGCAGCGGGGACTGCGATGGGCTGATGGCAAACCCTAGGGGCAGACGTTGGGAGTCCGCGGAGAGCTCGCGACGGTGCCCGGAAGGGTCCTCCGCGGCTCTGATTAGTGCCTTCCCCTCCAGCCCCCAGAGGGTGTGCCCGCGGTGCACTCCCAGCCTCTAGGCCAGGCGCGGGCGCTGTCGGGGGACGACGGGGCCTGGCGGGCGTCGAGGCTGCACGACCCAGCGGGCCAACTCCGCGCACGCCCAGAAACCGTGTTGCCGGTTCCGTGGCCGCCGGAAAGCGCTTGGCCAGCGGAGGCTCTGTCCCCACGTGAGCGCCTCGCTGCCGCGGGGCCAGACCCTGGTCTCTCCCGCCACACTCGGGCGCAGGGTGGCTCAACCCCAAGAGGGTGGACGCAGACGGCTCCAGTGGCCGGGACATCCTCTCCAGAGAGCTGGGAAGCCTTTTTTTTTTTTTTTTTTTTTTTTTGCAGCAGATGAAAGCCTCAGATCGGCTTCCCTGCCCTGCCTTCTCTAGGAAATCAAATTCGGGGAACTTGGTACCGTATTTACTCGCACCACTTCCTCCCTGGACAGTTGCGCTCTGGAAGTTGGGGCCGAAGGAATTATGCAAACACCTGGGGCGGTCCAGCGCGGCTACCTGGCAGGTTCTCACTCACCCGGAAAGCCGCACTCCCTCATTTGCACAAGCCATTGCTGATCTAGAATAATAGCAATCAGAGGCAAAATGAATTTTTTTCAGCTCGTCCTTGAGAACCTGAAAACGGGGGCTTATGGCAAGAAAAGCTGGTTTTGCAGCGTGGCGTTCTTGACCAGGACCAGGGCGAGATGAAGTTTGAAGTAATGGGGATGAGATGTCCGCGCTGAGTTTCTGTGTTTTTTGCAGGTTCGGCCTTGGAGTTTAGCTACTTTTTGGGCAAACGGGTGAAGGGCTGAGCCGCCAGTAGAGCCCTCCGCCGACACCTTATCTGTCCCCCCATCCATCAGGGGAGGTTTGGTGGCAGGGGACACAGGGACAGCGCGGATGGGGACTGCGAGTTTTGGAGGCCGACTTTGAAAATGGCGCGGGGAGGGAAGAGGGCCCACCTGTGGCCCACTGCGGTTTGGCCCAAGGGCGCTTGGGGTCTCCGGTCCCGCCCCTCCAGGGCTCCGTTCCCCACCCTTCGCACAGACCCGGAGGGAGCACTTCCCCTGGATGGCCGCCACACAGACGGGGCGGCAGAAGTGTTTGGATACAGAGCAGAAAAACTGGCGTGTGGGTGGTGGGGAGGCCATTATGTGGAGGAAACATCTTTTATACATTAAAAAATCTTTTTGATCTTTTTAATATGAAGAGGAGTGGGAGGGAGAAATCCACACATAAATACGGCAAAGGAATTGGACCAGAACTGTAACCGAGGGCCACTTTCGGGGCGATTCTGGGCTCCGGAGGGTTTTTGCTGCAGTCCCCTCCAAAGGCGCTGCCCCCGTAACTAATGCAGAGGGTGAGCAAAAGGGTGGGAGACCCGCCTGGGACCCTGCTTCCAGCTTTGGACAAGAATTCTCTATCTCGCCCTGGCTGGTGTGGCTCAGTGGATTGAACGGGAGCCTTTGAACCAAAGAGTCACCAGTTCGGTTCCCAGTCAGGGCCCACGCCTGGGTTGTGGGCCAGGTCCTCAGTGGGGGGCGTGCGAGAGGCAGCCACACGTTGATGTTTCTCTCCCTCTCTTTGTCCTTACCTTCCCCCTCTCTAAAAATAAATAAATAAAATCTTTTAAAAAAAACAATTAAAAAAAGAACTCCCTGTCTCTTCTGAAAGATGCAAGTTTTAGATTGGGAGAAGGACGTGGCTGCAGCTCGGGCTTGCCACCAAGAAGCCGCCATAGGAGTCACTTCTTTTAAAATCATTTTTAAGTTCCTTTTAAAATGAGGTTTTGGGGAAGAATGAGGCATTGCTTCAGGTGGAGCAATCTGCAGAGAGACATGGGCAGGCAGGAGGAAAACTGGGTGAAGGGTTAGTCCCACCACCCAATGACGGGCCGGGCTGTTCCAGGGCAAGGGAGGAGGGTGCCGAGGGACAGGGGTGTGGGAGAAGATGTCTCTGGAGAGGGGGGCTGCTGGGTTGGGACAGGGAGACCTGGCTACATCTCCTTCCTCTGTCCTCTGGGTTCATCCGTGCTGCCTGTGGGCACGGTCTCCGCCCAGACCGCTTTACACCTTCCCGGGTACAGCCCCACCCTGGAGCTGTTACCTATTTCTAGAGGTGGGTGCAACGTCATAGCTCTTTCCCGGGGGTGGGGCGCTCTTGGGAAGAGCACCCCTGCACTATCCCAGCAAAGGCTTTCTTAGCCAGAGATGCATGCAGGGGGAGCTGGGACTCCTGGCCTCACAGTCACAGCCCGAGGTTCCAGCCTCAGTTTCTCCCTTGGAGAGAGCAGGGAGGGCCTGGAATAAAGAGAGGAGAAAGGGGCCAGCCCAGAGCCTTGCCAGTTCTACTGCTTCCCAAACCGGCAGGAGGAGGTCTCCGGCCAACCTCTTTCGCCAGCCCACCCGGATGTTCCAGCAGCCCCCAGGTTGTGGGACTAGGCTCTGTCCTCTGCACTCCCCCACCCCACGCTGAGAACAGGGTGGGACCTCTGGGGCCTCACTAGCAGCCTCTCCTCCTGTAGGGGCCGCCATCTAGTTTGGCGGGGCCCCAGCAATGGGACTGTTGGCCCCAGAGCTGGAGACAACTGGACCCCAGATTGTGGAGAACAAAGAGCAGCCCACGCAGAAGGAGGTGCTGCTGGGCCAGCTGGGAGGGCGCCTGCTGCAGGGTAGGGAGCAGGGGTGTGGGGGGCGCAGGCTTTAGGTTCCCAGTCGCCTGCCCAGGCCCCAGTGCAGGGGTGGTGAGCTTTCCTCCCAGGAGACAGGAACTTTGGAGAGTAAATCCCCCAGTCCCGACAGCAGAAAAGTTCCCACCCCACTTTGCACCCGTCAGGTCGAGGGAGGAGTGGTGTCCATTTGAGAAGGAGAGGGTGAATTCGAGTGGGCAGGGAGGGGGTCATCGCAGGGTCCAGCTGGGCTTTAAAGCACCTGGACCACTCAGCAGCAGCTGAGGGTGCCGTCTGTCTCTGCTGAGGGGTGGGCGAGCAGCGCCCTCAGGGGTGAGTCGGAGGGAGAGGGTGTGCCTGGGCAAGGGCAGGGAGGGGCGGGAAGGGCAGAAAAGTGGAGGAGAGAAGACTTGAAGAGATGACCCCCACCCCTGCCCAACTGGTACTCACAGCCTGCGGGCTGACACCCCCGCCCCCACTTCCCTCCAGCTGTGGCTCAATGCTGCCCCGCGCCTGTCCCAGCTCAGCAGGGTCTTGCCCACTTTGTGGCTGACAGACACTTGGAAAGGACCCACTTGGGTTCCCAGGAAAGCAAGACTCCATCTCTTCTCTTCTCTTCTCTCTCTCTTCTCTCTCTCTCTCTCTCTCTCTCTCTCTCTCTCTCTCTCTCACACACACACACACACACACACACACACACACACACACACACACCCTTCTTTCTCCAGGATGGAGAACTGGGTCCCAGGTACAGTCTCCTGGAGTAAGACAGGGCTTCTTCCAGTCACTTTGGTTCTGGAATGAAAGATCCCGCTGGGCCCTCCGTGGCAGCTGGGGTGGGGCAGGGCATAGGGCGTAGGGCAGAGTCTGGCAAGGGTCGGGTGGGGGTTGGAGCTGACACCAACCGGCCCACTGCCCAGGGGAGCCCGCTGGGGAGTGCTTGCAAGCGCCTGCTCCCACACTGGCTCAAGTGTGCGTGATGTTTTTCAGTCATTTGTCTCCAGAGACTGGTGTCCGGCCTGGCACGAGGGTGTGCAGGAGCGGTGGGTGTGGACCGGTGTAGCTACCACCCCTGAGCAGCCGCTGCTCCTCGCCGAGCTCTGCACACGACGCTTGCCAAACTCTTCCCTTCTACTCCTCTCCGCAGCTCTTAGGAGGATTTATTAACCACATTTAAAGATGAGGAAACCCACTCAGAGGTGAGGGAACTCTCCCATGACCAAGTTAAGCTACAGGACAGGGTTTGCCCTGGAGTTGAGGGGCCTCAGAGGAGGTGCCAAGGTCGCTCTGGCTGCTGTGCAACCAGGGTCAGCAAAGAGCCGGTCAGCCCCACTGCTGTGTGAGCCACCTCGAGTGTGTCCGTGAGGGGATGTCACTGGTTCCTGGACTTCCTAGACTGGTGAGACCAGCAACCCAGCAGCCGAGGCCGAACGGGACGGAGGACAGAGTCGTCCTGCCTCCTAGCCTCCTCCTCCCCAGCTGCGCGGGCAGACCGACGGGCCGTCCTGGCAGTCCCTTCCCAAGGCTGGGACAGCTAGTCCTGGGTCCCCATGAGCCAGCTCCAGGTCCTTGGACCACCACGCCACGCTGTACGGGCTGCTGCTGGGATGCACCTGCATAATCCATGGAGCAATGGACTGAGGATGAGAAGACTTGGGTCCAGACCTGAGCTTGCTCTGCCCCTGGCTAGCTGAGTTAACTTGGACAAGTCATTTTTCCTTCTCCCGGCCTCAGGTCCTCCCTGTGAAATGATTATTTGGAGCAGGCAGCCTTGGAGTAGCCTGCCTAGGCTCCACATCCCATGCATCTGGGTTCCTTCAGGCAGGTTTGCCGCGATTCCAAAACCTTTAGAAAATACTTGTTAGGCACTGAGGACCAACGGCTGGTACAGCATGGGGCCGGTGCAGAGTCCTGGAGTTCAGGACCGCCAGGATTGCAGGTCCTGGCCTTGCAGGTATTGACTTGCCGGTTCCCCAACACCACCAGCTTCGGAGCTACCAAACACCTAGGTAGGGGCCAGGGGAGAGTCCCAGAGGAAGCCCTGGGACCACCTCTCCAGTCCCAATCTCAGCTGGGAACAATGAAGAGCATTATCTTCCCTGCAGCTCTGGCCCCAGGCTCAGGGCACCAGCGCCACACTGCGGGAGCCATCTCCACATCTGCAGCGGGGACTAATTCCAGGTACATTCTATAGGTGGCATCGTGCTACTGGAAATAGCCGCTCTGAGGGGAGAGGCGCGCCTCGTGCCATCTTCAGGCACTGGCAGGGCCAGGGCAAGGTCCACACAGCCCCGTCCAAGGTCCAAACTGCCGGGAGAGAGGCTCCCACCTGAGATGCCCATCGAGTGCGTGTAGGAAGACGGCTGTCCCAGACTCAAGGGCCACTGGTCCAGGTGCACAGGCTTCGGGGACCATCAGCCTGCTGGAGAGCTGGGGGTCTCTAGGAGGCTCTCCTGCCCCTTGAGAAGGGTGAGAGGAAGGTGGGGAGTGCTGGGTGGGCTATGCAACATTCACTCCCAACTCTAGTCTATGCCACCCAGCCAGCTGGGGAACTGCGCCAGCGTGGAGCAGGTCCCAGCCTGGGGCTCCTACCCGCCCCGGGTCCTGGCCCGGAGCCACTCCACATCCAGAACCCCAATGGCAGGAGGCCAAAAGCCTCTCCCGGTGGGCGAGGGGGGGCAGCCAGAAGTGGGGAGGGGGAAGCAAAGGAGCAGCGCCCTGGATGCAGAACTTTGAGGTTAGGCGCAGGCAGGAGCTGTCTGAGTGTCCTGGGCTCCAGCCTGCACCAACACCCCTTTCAAAAAGACCTCCTGTGGCCCCTCCGCCCCCTGGCCGCGGTCTCATCCCACCCACGAGGGCCCAGTCTTGTAGCTGTGTCTGTCACTGTGGGCGGCAGGCGGCCTGGCCTCAAGGACTAGGCCTGTATAGCGATGGCAGAGAAAGATGTGACCAATGATGCTTTTCACCTCCCCTTCTGCCGCCCGGCTGGCTCCAGGCTGCCCACGCCTGCCCGGGCACCGAGCCCGTGGGTCCTCACTGCCCCAGACACACACACAGCTCTGCCTCATGAACCTGGCCTGGGACCTCGGCCAGGCCTGGCGCCCAGGTGGTCGGGGAAATGGGGCGCCAGATCTCAGGTGACGGTAGGGTGGTCGGGCCTCGGGAGACAAGCTAGAGGGACCCCGAACCCCCCAATTACAGCCCAAGTCTCGTCCCCCACCCCCACTCTGGGCGTTGGGCTCGGTTTCTTGGGATCCTGGGCTTTTGCTCAGACACGACTCAGACTCACATTATTTTTTTTAAAACAAAAGCAATTAGATTTCAGTCCTGGTTCATTTGCATCTGCACCTCGGAAACAGTAGGGGGGAGCGGGATGGATGAAAGGGGACAAGCCTGGCAGCAGCCGGCGACACCTGAGCGCCACAGCTGGCCGGCCTGCCATTTCGCCGGCCACATCTGGCCCGGCCGCGCGTCCGGCGCGGCCCCCCCGCCCCCCGCCTGCTCTCGGGGCCCGCGCGCCGCAGCCCGTTCAGCGGCGCGCTCATCGATCGCTGGGGCCGCGGCCGCGCGAGCGGAGAACAAGGTATAGCCTGTATTTAGGTTCCTGCCCTTATATGGCGATGTGCGCGAGCGCCCGCTGCTCGGCCGCACCATATAAGGGCACGCTGCGGGCGCCGGGCTGAGCTGGTGCGCGCTCATTGGCCCGCGCGTCTCTCGGCAACCGGCTCTCACGAGTGGAAATCAGCCAGCCGCCCCCGCCCGCTCCCCGCCCCGTCTCTTTCTTTCTCTCCGGGCATCCCCGTCTCTAGTCGCAGCAGCCCCCCATCCTTGTCTAACCCCATTTTTGCCGGCACCGTCTCCCCAAGTTTTCTTTCCGCGGTCGTCCTCCTCCCCCTCCACCTCGTTGCCATTCCTCCCGGTCAGCCAGCCCTCGAGCCCTCCGCGCAGGCTCCCACTTCCACCCCACGCACCCCCTCCTCAAACCCTGCAAACGGCGGCGGAGAAGCGGGAAGGCCCGGATGCTGGAGGGGGGCTGGAGGCGGGGGGAGGGTGCAACGCGGCTGCAGCGACCGCTGCAGCGTCAGTCCAGGGCTTGTGCGCACCCGGCTCTGGGAACAGTCAGTCTCCCCACACCCCCCCCCCCCCGCATCCCTTCCACTCACCTCCCCCGCCCTAAAGGTAATCAGAGCAATTAGCCGCCAAAGAAATGTGCTTTCGAGGTTATGGATGTGCTAAACCACAAACGGCCCTAGGTACTACCAAATTACCTTTCCCGTGATGTCCCTTCGGGCTGGATATCTGAATGCAATCATAATAATGATAAATCGATGTCTCATTTAAAGGTTACTTTAAAAAAAAACCCAGCCAGTTGTTGAAGGGGGGCCCTCTGTGAGGGGAGAAAAATACACTGGAAGAAGCACCCTCGGGTTTCCGTGCAGTGGAGCGGTGGTTTCGGGATTCAGGGCAGGTGCCCGGCGCTGGGCCCACCCGCGGGACGCAAGCCCGCGGAGGGAGAAGACACCGCTATTCCTCAGGGGATTAGGATCTGGTTAGCCTCAAACTGAGGCAGCAAAGGCACCGCGCGGCTCAGGGGGCTCTTCTCGCCCCCTCTCTCGAGCGCAGAGGCGCGCGCGCGCACGAGCACGAGCACGCACGCACAGGTGTCCGCCTGACCCCTCCCAAGCTGTCGCCAGTTCCGAAGCTCCAGTTCTAGGGACGCCGCGGCGGCCAGAGCCACCCCCTCGGGAACCCGCTCCTGTCCCCAGGGCACCCAGAGGGGATAGCTGAGACAATGGGTACCCAGCGCCGGAGGACTTTGCCTGTGACCGAGCTCGCCTCTAGAGCCGACGCCTCGCAGAGGCGCTGAGCTATGCCCCCTACTGGGAAGCCTGCGACCCGAGCCCGGCGCAGGTGGGGGTCGCACCGGAGGCAGTCTTGGGTGGGGATAGGGAAAGGGGCGCGGTGACCTGTGTGACCTCCCCTGGGTCTCCGGCATCCTTCTCCCGCCCTCGCCCTTCTTCTTTTCCAAATCTGAATTCCCCAATCTGGCCCCTCCCGGGGGAAGGTAGCGGAAGCGGGCACTGCCCGGGAATTCGGGTGCGAGATTAGGGAGGACGCTGCCTGCTGGATCGAGTTAGCTTCAGCCTCCTTATTCTCCTTGTCGCTGTTTCTGCGGAAGGAAGCTCTGTGGCCGCAGCAGCCTTTGGTGCCAGCACGTACCCCTCTCTGACCTTGGCTGAGATTTGCTGCCGCGGTGTTTTGCCTCGCAGAAAGCACAGTTGCCCTCCTGCGCACAGATTGGGAACGCCCTCGGGACAGAGAGTCCCCTGGGTCCGCGCCCACGGCTGGACCTCTGCCATGGAGCCTTCTCCAAGCCCTGGAAAATCCGTGGGTGCCCGCTGCCCCCGCGTGGCCCATCCCTGCCCACGCCCGTTTACCCAGGTCGTTTATATTAAACCCCCACCCCCAAGTTTCTGTGTGTTGAGGTACGTGGATACCCTCGCCTAGTGGCGGTTGAGGGGATGCGGGCCCCGATGCCCTTCGGCTTCTCCCGCACAGGGACGTGTCTCCTTAAGTGCGCCTCTTTACTCTTAAACCCCAAGAGCGGAAGCCGCTCTAGAATCTGGAAACCCTTCCTCGGACCTGTTGGTTCCCAGTCCCTGTCCTCTTATTTATTAATTTTGAATTTTCCAGCCATTGGCGGTGAAGTCGCCGGAGTCTAGAACGCAATTGACGAGAGGGGTGAGAGGGAAACTGGCAGATGGGGAAAAATAAAGCCCCAAATTTACAGGCGCACTTCTCCCAGCCCACCGGCTGGCCAGGCCGCTCTCGGCCTGGGTTCCTCTGCGTCAGGGGAAGAGGGGCGTTTACACCCGCTCGACTTCGCCAAGGGGTCCCGACTCCGGAGCCCGACCCCACCCGCGGGTCCTCAGTTCGCACTTTTCGTTTATTCCTCAGCAACCTTGGCCTGGAGCTTCGGGAGTAATTTCCTCCTCGCCCTGGTGCTTCTCCGGCCCTGTCCTGAGCTCGTGCTCCGGGCGGGGTCTCCAGCTCGCGCTGGATGCCCCTCTCTAGAGCCCCAGGCTCCCGTGGCGCCCAGACAAGCGTCTTGGGCCGGGGTACCAGGGAGCAGCAGGGCGGCTGCGATCACCTCCTGGGCACGGGCGGCTGTGGACGGGGCAGTGTCTGGAGTCGGAGAGCGGCTCCCTACTGGGAGGAGGGTGGGCGCTCAGCACCTGCTGAGCTGCCGCCGCCGCCGCCGAGCTTCATGGCGCCGGAGGATCCACCCGGATCTTCTCGGCAAGTTCCGGGCTTGGGTCGTTTTGCAGTCTGCACGCACACAGCTTCTCAATTTATTTTTTTATTTTCCGGCGGGGGCCGTCCGGTCTGGCCAGCCCGGCTCCCACTCCTGGGTGGGGATGGGGATGAGGACGGCAATATGTCTATGGGTAATGGTGGGGAGGGGCACGCGGTCACCGAGGTCAACGGCCATTAGCATTTTCCCACTCGGGCGCCGCGACCTCGCGAGGACGCGGGTCACGCCGGTTGGGGGGGTCAGACCGCGAGCACACTCCCTACACTGTCCCCTGGCACCCTCCCCGCCCGCACTCACCCCCACGCCCCGGCAGGTAGCCGCCCCTCCCCCTCCCCGCTAGCCCCCGCTGCGGCCTCTGCCCGCGGCGCCCGCCAGGGTCCCGGCGCCCGGCGGACAGTGCCCGGGCGGGGGAAGGCCGCGGGCTGCGGGTGGGCTGCGGCGCGCGCCCCCGCCGTGGCAGCGTGGCGCCCGGCGCCGTTTGGCAGCCATTTTCTGCAGCTGCCGCGGCCGGGGCTCTGCGGAGTGAGACGGAGGCTGCGGCCGCCAGACAGGGGCGGCGGGGGCAGAGCGGCGCGCGGCCACCGGCGCGGGGGCGGTCAGTCGGGGGCCGGAGCGCGGCGAGGGGCGCGCGGGGTCGCCGGCGCCCCGGCCCCTCCCTTTGCTGCAGTGCAGGCGGAGCGGGGCGCTCCGCGTGGCGAGCGCCTGCGATCCCACCCTTTCCCCGCCATCTTGTACCCGGGCTGGCGCCTTCCCAAAGCGGGGCTGCGGCAGACAAAGCCCGCCCCTGGCCCGCGGGGGCCCCCGCAGCCCACCCGGCCTGGGCGGCCTGGGTCCCGGCGGCCGGCGCCCTCGCCCCGCCCCTCCCGGGGGGCCGCTGCGCCCCCCGCTTCGAGGGGGACTCTGCGCGTGACGGCCACTCGCCCAGCCCCAGAGGGTCAGCCGCGACCCCGCTTCCCTGCCGGCTGCTGGGCTGGACCCTTGCTGCCACCCACCCTGGTTGCGGGAAGTGGGGGCGGGGGGAGCGTCCCCTGCAGGCGCAGCGGTGAGGCGGGCTGGGCGCTCTCATTTCTTCTGATTGGGTTGGGGGGGTCGCTAGTCTTGGAGCTCCTACCACCCTGCCTAGTGCCAACCTCACGCCCCCGTTTTTCCACGGAGGAACCTTGAAGAAGACCGTAGCGTGGGTGCTCTGGAGTCCCCTCTCCCTGCCCAGCAGCGGTGGCAAACGGGAAATTCTACACTCCATTTCCTGGGGTGGCAGCGCTGTTGTCGCCCCAATCCCCCATCTCGCTGAGCTCTTCCCTTCGAGGCCCCTTCACAGGACTTCCAGACCTGAGGGTGTATGAGGTGTGAGGGAGGCACCCGGTCCTCAGCCCAGAGACCCCTGGAGCACCTGGCGCCTGCCAGCCTAGCCATCAAGCGCAGTGCCACTACTCCTTGGTAGGGAATTTGCTCCCCGAAGTCTCCATTTTTCCATCCCCAAGTTGCCCGCGCTTGGAGGTGGCATGGGGGTGCCCACAGTCCCCAACAGCAAGTTAGGTCCCTTTCGGACTCCTCAGCTACAGGGGAGCCCATTACCGCCAGCTCTGGCACAGTCCTTTCCCTTCAACGGACCCCAGAAGGAGTCCCCATGCCCCCATTCACCTCCACTCCCAGGAAGGTGGGACTGGAAGGAACAGTGGTAGGTTCGGACACTGAGGCTGGGGGCGGTGACTGGTGCAAGGTCACTCAGAAGGTCAGCTGCAGAGCTAGACTCTTCTTCACATACTCCCCTCTTTCACTCAAATACCCAGATCAAAGGCACCTTGGCCAAGGACTGGAGTCACTCCTCTGAGCGCTCCTGGCCAA
Source organism: Desmodus rotundus (assembly GCF_022682495.2). Lineage (NCBI taxonomy): Eukaryota > Metazoa > Chordata > Mammalia > Chiroptera > Phyllostomidae > Desmodus > Desmodus rotundus. Next base: position 21,397 of record NW_026527295.1, on the reverse strand, counting down.
CAAGGGGACAGGGCTGGAGGGGGCAGGGGGTAGGGAAGGCAACCTGTGCGCTTGTTCACATCCGAAACTGGGTTTCCCCAAAGGGATGCCTGCTGTCCCCTGCACCCCCACCCCACAAGTTCACCTTGGAGGGTCTAAAACAACGCCTTAGAGGGGTGGCCTCTCCGGCGCTGCTGGCAGGGTTCAGCCCTCCCACACCCCCCCTGCCCAACCACAGCCTGCCAGCCCGCGTGGATTCCGAGCCGGGCTCCGGAAACCAGTCCTACCACTTCGCGCATTTCCCAAGCCTCCCCGGCGGCGGGCGGCCAGCTCCCAGAACGGGGTGAGCCTGGCTTGCCTTGGCCTTGGCCCGGGCTGCCCTTGCGAAGAATGGATTTGCCCTGAGGGAGGGTGGCAAAGGGACACTCCTGCCCGGTCGTGCTGTGGGCGTCCAGGCGCTCCCCACCCCGTCTTTTCCCATGGAGACAAATCAGTGGTTGGAAGCACCACTCCTGGCCTCCTTGCCTCTCCCCGAGGGGTTAGCCGCCAGGCCACGACGGAGCACAGAGCCAGCGCCTGTTCTCGCCCTGTGCACCCCCTGGGAGACACCGGCTGCCCTGGGGGCTCTTACAGTTGGGTCAGGACACTGAGCTGAACCTCAGACTCAAGTGTCTACTGTGTGGGAGGCTGGTGGGGGTCACAGGGCATTACCCTACGGGACTGCGGCCACAGAGGAGTCTCCTGCAGGGGACCTGGGTGGGGGAGGCCAGAGCAGCCCCGCCAAGGTGGCAGGGTGGGCAGGTGGCTCTGCAGCTGCCCTGCGCCCCTGCTAGGAAGGTTCCACCAGCAATTCACCAGGTCGCCCCAAGAAAGAGACTGCGCCCCCACGTCCAGTCCTCGGCTCCTGTCGATGAGAGCCCCTGGAGGGCATGGCCCGCCACAGGGCGACCGCGCTGTCGCGCGCCAACTGATCCCGGCTCCAGCAAGGGGACCCTGCGTGGTCGTGGGGCTGCGGCCTCGACTGGGTGGGGAGGGGGCTCTGCCGCTATGCGGGGCTGCGCCGCGACGCCCGCCGGGGCGAGACGGAGAAATGGCCGGCTGCTAGCATCGCTGGGCCGGGCGGGGCCGCGGGAGGGCAGACAGGCACCCGGGTGGGAGGCGCCGCTGCCCCGAGCTCTGTTGGAGCCGCAGCGACTCCTGGTGCGGGGCCGGGGCCCGCGGGGCTGGCTTCGTGGAGTCAGCAGGGTCGAGGTGCGGTGACCGAGCGCCTTTTCGGAGCCCTGCCCCCTCCCCGTCTCCATCTGGCTCTTTGGGGGGCAGGCGAGGGCAGTCGGCACCCACAGGCAGCGTTGGCAGTGTGGGTGGGTGTCCTCCCCGACCAGCCCACCTTCTTAGCTCCCTGAGGTTCCCCTCCTCCCTCGGCAGTCAACCTGGGGAGGGGGCTGTTGAGGCAGAGCCCAGGGTGAGGGTACAGATCTCCTTCAGCAGACCGTGGGGCCAACCAGTGGCTGGGGAGCTTCCTGCTTAGGCTGTGTCCCCCCAGAGCTCCTAGCACTTGGAGCCCTGCCTTGCCCCCACCCCCACACCAGACGAAAAGGGAGGAAGTGGCAGGAAGCCGGACTTCACAGTGGTTCAGGAGCAGCGCTGGACAATTGGGCGGGCCCCAGAGCGGGCCAGGCTAGATACCTGGGGCCCCATGTGGTCTTGGGAAATCATGGAGCCGGTCCCTGCTTGGTCGGAAGGGTAGTCTGAATGACAGCTAGGGACTCCGCCTTCAAGATTCCTGGGAACAAACAAAACAGACGCCGGCCTGCGACTGGGTGTGACCCCAGCTCTGTTGGGGCTGGGTTTCTCCAGGCCTCGCCTCCCTCGCAGACTCCAAGGCAGAACCGGAAGTGCCTGGCACTTAGTAGGTGCCCAAACTTTACGAAAGTAGTGGGTGGGGAGGAGAGCCTTTCACTTCCACCTGTGTCGATCACCCTCTTCGCCATGGTGGTTCCTCACATGTGCCCCTGGTCCCCACACTGCCCCAGGCCCTGCGCCCAGGGCCTGGAGAGGTGCAGCAAGAAGCCCCTTGGGTCCTTGGTGCAGACGCTGTAGGAAACCCGTGTCTGCGAGAGTGGACCGCCCTCCCTCTCCCCATCCGCCTCCTCTCCTTCCCAGGGGGACTCCCTTGACAACAGGAGACATCAACCCTGGCTTGTGCTCCTCCCGGACGTTCATGGGGATCCCTCCAGTTTGCTCGCCTGCTTCCCCCCCCCCCCCCCTGCCCCATTGCTGGGCCATTCCAGAAACCTTCCTCGGAGCGGCAGGCAAGGGAAGAAGGGGGCAAAGTTCGAATGAGCACAAGAGACGAGGTGCAGCTGAGCCTCAAAGAGCGTGGGTCCGCGCGGCACGGGCTGCTTGCACATGGGCACTTCCGGTAAACACCTGCACTGTGTTCAGCGCGTGGCTGGGAGTCTGCGGTGCAGAGGGCTGACTGCGCGCAGCGATCGACACCATGTCACACAGGGGACTTGAGCGTCTGCGGGGTTTGGCGTGAGGGTGGTCCTGGAACCAATTCCCCAAAGATACCCAGGGACAACCACCTAAGTTTTGGGGGAGTCAGAAGTTACACTCGGATTTTCGATTGTGTGGAGGGTCGGTGCCCCTACCCCCATGTTGTTCTGGGGTCAACTGTAGTATCAGTCACCAACCACCTGAGGTTGACTGTAACCTGGGGCACTGCTGGTTACAGGGGAAAGCTTTCGGGGACAGTTCCAGCAGGAGGCTTCCAAGGTGGTAGCCGGAGAGACCACGGGCGAGGAAGGCCGGCAGGGAGGAGTAGTGTGCCTGCCCTGACCCCTCTGAGCTTCACCGTGCACACAGTGGGACATCACTCCACTTCACATGCCTCTCTGGTCATCTGGCGTCCTGGAAAAATCTCCACCCATTCAGTACCCGCCCATTCATCCATCTGTCCATCCACCCCTCCACCATCCACCCACCCGCCTGCCCACCTATTCATCTAACGAAGATTTCCTGGGCACCGCCGCCGTGCTGCTCAAGCCCAGTGCTCAGGGCTAGGAGTATTTTCACGAATAAGACAGGCCTGAATTCTGGCCTCGTGGAGCTTAAAGCTGGGCGAGAAGAGGCAGTAACAGAAAGGCCGCGCACTTGACATCGTCCACAACCGAGATAAGTGCCACGAAGGGGAAGGTCCAGGGGCCCCTGAGAGCAGGTGCTGGGGCAGTCTGGGCCGGGGGCTGCAGGGAAGGCCGGGACCAAGTTGCCCAAACAACTCCGGGCTCTGGCTGTGGTTTCTGAGTGCTGGCGGCCGAGCCCCTGCGCTGAGACCGAGGCTTGGGCTTGGCTGGAGGGGCCGTGGACTCCGAGCCCCCCATGATGTGAAGAAGGTGAGTAAAAGCCCTCTCATCCGCCCGCGACTGCAGGAGAGAAGAGGCGGCAGAGAAGCTCGGGCAGGGGCCGTGGGGAGCTTCTTGCCGGGTCTGTGGTGCAGATGAGGTAACCAGCTGCCCCCTATTTCGGAGGCTCCTGGACAGCCCTCTTCAACCTCTGGGGGCTCTCAGAGGGCCGAACCAGAGAGGGAGGAGGTCTCACCCACACGAGCGGACTCCTCTCTCCAGTCTGCCTTGAGAGCCCATCCCAAAGTGGGCGCCACAGGCAGAAGGCCTGTTCCCTGGTGGTCCCGGGAGGTTCGGCAGTGGAAGTGTGGGGCCCAAGAGCGTTGGGCTCACCTGTGCAATGGTGTGCAGGCCCGTCTCCGAGGCTCTTTCCAGCCCTGTCCTTGAGCAGACTCCAGGGGCGCGGGAGCCATTCACTTGGTGGGCTGTCTCAGCTCACAGCTGGTCCCTCTGATGCCCAGTGGGAGGTGCCTGTGTTGATGCTCCTGCAGTGGACTGGGGGTAGGGAGCGTCCTGGCCAGACACTCTTTGCACCCAAAGGCCCCCAGTGGCAGCAGTGTGGCATTGTGGGTAGGGGCCCAGGCGGCCTGGATCCAAGCCCCAGCTCCACTAGGCACTCGCTCGGTGCCCCGGGGGCAGGACCTTCACCTCTCAGAACGTTCCCCCCACCCTGGGGCAGGGAACGGTGGTCTGCCGCCCATCAGGTTCTTTCGAGGACCACAAGAGAGCAGGCGCGCAGAGCCCTTCCGTGGGGCCTGGCTCAGTCAGAGGAGGCCACTGTGAACTATCATCTTCCTCAGGTCACGGGGACCAGGCGGGGTTGCCCCAGGGGCTGGTGTCACCCTTGGTGTCTCTCCTTCATTCAAGCTCATGATGAAAATTGTCAGAGAAAGAGAGACCCGCAGAGGGGAAGAAAGACACCTCCCCACCTCCTGTTTCCACGAGCCAACTGGGGAGTCCCTGGGGGCAGTCCTGGGACGGCCACTGCCTGGAGCAGTGCGAGGGGAGCAAAGTGCCCTGCGACCTCGCTGTTTGGGGACAACGGGAGCAGCAGTGACTTGTAAGACAGTGACGGGCTTGTCCGTTCAGTGACATTTAGCCAGGCCTTCCAGGCAAAGGCGCAGTCCCGACCTGTGGGAGACGCTCAGGTCAGCGGGCGAGGTGGATCAGTTAGGAGCGGGGGTGGGGGTGGTACACGCAGGGATGTCCACAGGCTGTGTTGGGACACACCTCCAAGGCCTGGGCTTCTGGACATGGTCTCGGTCAGCCTGAGCGAGGCTCCTCGTCGCAGCTGGGGGTGAACTGGGCCGGAACACTTTGGGGAGGGTTTCTCCCCACCCAAGTTAATTTCCCCGCAGCTATGGCTTCAGGCCAAATGCAGAGATGAGAACCTGTCACCACCGCTGGCAGTCCAGGCTCCCTGGCTCAGTGCTTCCACGCTGGAGAGAGAGAAGGCTACTGGTGAGCAGGGCAGCCTGCCGAGTCTGCGCGGTGCTTCGGAGGGGCCCCTCTTGAAAGCATTATTTATAGACCCGACCGTTTGCCCACTCTTATCTCGAGGATGGGAGTTGGGGACACCAGGTCATGTGTTGGTGTCTTCCTTGTCGGCAACCCACTCGAGATGGCCCTTCCCACACCCGCCCCTCAAGGCCTGGACCACACGAAGAGATGGCCTGCCTGCGAGAGACCCAGCTGGCCCAGACTTGGAGGAACATTTCCTTTCTCAGCACCCTGGTGGGGGCGCGGCTGGGGCGACCAGATCGCCTCCGAGGTCCTCACTTGCTGGCTGAGATTTGATGAGCTAAATCCGCCGCGTGGTGTGGCCCCTGCAAGGCTCCGTGCGCATTTAGACCTTTCAATATTGTCACCAGGAAGCCACCCAGCAGCCACCGGCAGGGAACAAGTGTCCGTGGGAGTGGGGGCTGAAGCCTTTCTCCGGCACCTTCTCAGCTGCTTCCTGTCTCTTGGGGGCTTGGGTTTCAAAAGCTCTCCGCAGGCCCTAATTAGGTTGCAGAAGGGACCAGCTCCATCTAGGGTGCCATGGCCACCTCTGGTGAGTTTCTTGGCGTGCCAGCTTTCCAGGGGGACAAAAGTCAGGCCTGGAGTGGGGCCGGCCCACTGTCTCCAGGCTGTCCCGCGAGCCAGGGAAGAAACCAAGTTACAAGCTAAATTGGTCGAAACTGCCCCAGTTTTCCATTCGTTCACCCACGGACCTTTGCTTGTCACTCAGCCAGGCCACGCTCGTGAGGTGCTCTGCAGGCCTCGCCTGTCTCCTGTCACCGGCAGACAAGGGCGACAGGTGAAGGGTGTGACCCTCTTCTAGTACATTCTGCAGTCGGGATGGGGAAACCCAGATCCGCTTTGAGGAGGGTGGTCTGAGGGTCCGAGTCGATGCTCCGCTTTAGAGCCTCTTCATGAGACACGTGACTCAGCGTCTCCAGGCCCGTGGTGCCTCCGGACCGGTCAGCCACTTGGGTTCCCAGAGCTCCTGGGATGTCCGGTCTCAGGGGCAGAGGCGGGGCGGGGGGTGCAGCTGGCATCACGCCTGCTCATAGTACGGAATAAACCCAACAGACAAACCCAAGACAAATAATCTGACACAATAATTCACTGTCCCCCATCTACTCTTCCCCGCACAAAATGACCAGGCGGCCAGATTAATTACAGAATTTCCAGGCAGGAACGCGCCAGCTGTGATCCGCCCTGGACCCATCATCTGCACAGTCGCCGCTTCTTCCTGCCTCTCCCAGGCAAGCGCTCCCCTGGGACACTCTGCACCTCTCTCTGAGCAACCTGACTAGTGTCCCTGCGTCAGGAGCTGGCACCTCCCTTTCACCCGTGAGGAAACTGGGGCTCCCTCCCTCCCTCCCTCCAACAAGTAGCTCCAGTGACCCGCCAGGTCCCCGGAGCGATGAGCCAGCCGAGACTTGCCCTCATGGCGTCTGCACTCTGCGTGGGGGGGGCAGACGGGTGAGCAGCACTCCCACATGAGGGCCCTGCCGTGAAAAAGGCAGGCTAACGAGGCCGAGTCCCTGGTTGGGGAAGCCGTCTCTCAAAAGTGGCATTTAGGGGACCTCAATGGTAAGAAGGAGCAGCTTTGGGGAACTCGGGGGCACAGAGCCTCCAGCCCCAGGGCCCAGGACTGTGAGGACAAGACAGCTGGCCCACAGGGCAGGTGTGCACCTGGCCACTTAATCCCGCTGCTTCCTGCCATGTGCTGCCTCCTCACTCATGTGGCCACAGAGGACGGGTGGGTTCCGTTGTGAGGTGTGAGGGTCCAGGCTGAGCGGGGGGCGGGGTGAGCCCCCGCTGGTGGCTGTGGCCTCACCTTCTTGGGCCCCGAGTCACTGGTGTCGAGGTCATGGAGTGAAGGGTTGGAAAGCAGGCTTTCAAGTTCACTCGCCCGCTGCAGAGGCTCCGCTGGTTCCTGCTGGCCCTGCCACACAGCTGCAGCGCCTGTCCCAAACCCCAACCCCAACAGGGAGGCTCCCAGGACCTCCTTTTACATTGCAAGCCGGCACTGCTCGCCAGCATACCGAATAGTCAAGGAACCTTCGTCAAGTCCTTAGCCAGTGTCGCCAGGGCCTGACATGTGCTTTATCTTCTCTCCCTGTATGTACGCATTTTTTCCAAAGCATTCGAGAGCGAGTTGGAGACCTTGCGCCCGCGATCCCACGTGCCTCAGAGCGGCGCGGCGGCAGTTTTCCTAGGAGCAAGGACGTTCTCCTGCGTGACCGCCGCGCGGTTTCTGGGCTGGGACGTGTCGCCATCGGCCCAATGCGCTTGTCCAACCCACAGCCCCATGCAAGACTATCCGTTTCCTCAGTCACGCTCTATTTTAAATGTTTATGTTTCAATTGCCCTTTTCTTTTGATATGATTTTGCATCTGCTTCAGATGCATGGGATGGCGGTTAGACAGTCACCCGGGTGACCACGTGGTGCCCTGGTACTTCCAGCGCTCACCTGGCGCCACGCACAGCTACCGCAGCCTTATCCACTGTCTTCCCTGTGCCGCCCTTCACGTCCCCGCGGCTGCCAGTAATGTTCTTTGTCGCTAGTTCGGTTTTCCTGCTCCAGGAACCAAACCCGGATCATGAGTTGCATTTGGTGACCTGCCTTTTCAAGCCTCCGCCTTCCTCCGGGTCCCTTAACCTGGGCGTTGTGAAGAGCCCACGCCCGATCTTTCTGCGTGCCACTGGGGAGATGGCCTTCTCAGTGCCTCGTGTCAGGTCAGCGGGCACACGTAGCTTTGTCCCAATACGGGTGCCGTGAACTCTGGTCCTTTATAACCTGGTGTGTGAGCCACCCGGCTTCTCCCAGGCTTGTGTGGTGCCTGCGTCTGCTTCTCTGCCGTCTCCTCACCTGCTGTTCTGCACCCCTCTCTCGGTTTCTGCCAGGATCATCTCCGTTGGCTCTCCTTGTCTCTGCGTCTTGCTCTCTTTATGCCTGGTCCTCTCTGGCTTCCTTTCCTCCCTGCTGCGGCCTCTCCCCTTCTTCATTCTCTCTCCAAAACTCTGAACTGCGTGCAGCACTGCTCAGCACAGCCACCAGGTTCACGCACAGCTGAGCACCCGTCCGCCCTCTCAGCCCTAGGAGGAAGCCGTGGAAGGAAGGAATGAGGGTTTGCTCCGGGAGGCTCGAGGCACCTCAGCTGACCCGGAGAAAGCTCCTGCTCCCTGGAGGAAGGGTGGGCCTTCTGCAGGGAAGCCCCTCTCCCCACTGCCCAGCTGCCTCCTGCCCACCCACAGGTCCTCCCCCACGAGAGTGTGCACAGACCCCAGGCTCCCCTCTAGACCCAGGGCTGAGGCTCGCCGTGGTTTGGCCAGGGCTGAACAAATACCGTCTTTCTGCCAAGGCGCAGCCAACTCGGGCTGTGAGGTCAGCAGGTTCCTCGCCACCTCGGAGAGCTGAGCCCACAACAGCCTTTGTCCCCACTTGGTGGTCACTGGATTGGAAGAAGCCCAGACCCTCCCGTCTTCTCTCTGGGTTGGGCCCCAAACCACAGTCCAGAGAACAGAAGCCAGAGCAAGGCACTCACCGGCAGCACGGGGCCACCCGCTCCCGGTGGCAGCGGCGGTGCACTCGGGTCATGTTGTCACCGTTCCCATTAACAGATGCAGTTTTACGGAGGGTGAACTGGGTGGGCACAGCTGGTGGGCAGAGAGGGATCCATAATTGATCTTGCTGTTGGCTTGGGTCTTTTAGGGGCTCAGTTTCTCTGTGGGCAGAGTGAAGGACTGGAAGCAGAAACTCCGTGTCCTCTCTCTGCTCCAGCCTCCGGGAGCGCATGACCTGTGGTCATGGGGCTTTCTGCTCTTCCCGGGACGCAGGCGACCCTCTCTGTCCACCACGTCTGCGTAGGACCTGCTGGTGGTCAGGTGGCCGTTCGGGGCGAAGCTGTGTGTTTCTCTCCTGGACCAGCCCCAGGGACTTCCCAGGCTGCTGGGTCCTCTGCATTCCTTTGTTTTCATCCTGTCTAGAGAAGACGCCCTTGAGGGCCACCGTGGCACCAGCCTGAGAGAGGAAGCATTCCTGCCGCCCCTCGGTCCTGCGGGACTGGGGAACGCACTCCCCCTCTGGCAGCGGGGTCTGGCAGCTGGCGCCACTCTCAGCTGGGCCTCGCCAGAGGTCACAGGCCCGGGGGGGGGGGGACGTCAGAGCCACGGGGCCCCAGAGGGCTCACAGGCCACCCAGCCCTCCTGTTCTGCAGATGAGAAACTGGTCCCCGGAGAGGGGAAGTCAAGGCACAGCAGTGGAGAGCGGGCCCCATCCCAGGGCGCACCATTCCACCTCAGCACCCCGTCCGCGTCGCCCCTGCATCTCTGGGCTCGCTGGCTCCATGACGCGCCCGCAGCCGCAGACCTGTTGGCAGGCAGGAGGAATAACTCATGTGAGTCAAAAGCAATTTGCAAACATAAATAATTTTCAGTGCCAGGAGAGGAGCCGGTGGGAAGATGCACAGGGGCTTGAGCGGAGCCTGGCTGTCCTCCTCAGCCTCCAGGGCCTGCCCAGCGCTCCCCCCACCCCAGCTCGGAGGGGGGGTCAGAACAAGAAAAACAAAGCAGGAAATGGCCATAAGGATGCTCGCTTCCGCTCTTCCTCAGAGGGAGGGATTCTGCTGGCCAGGCTCTTCTCTCCCCACCCCCCGCCCTACCTCCTTGGAGTCAGAGGGAAAGACATGGTCCCCAGCTTGCATGTGGAACAGCCCAGGCTTCTTCCGCCCACCTGTACTTCTCCCTGACCTCGACCCCGAACAGCATCCAGAGCCCGGATGAGGCACCGTTATGCTGTTCCATTTGCATAATCCCAGCGTTCTGTTACAGGGGAGCTTAGCATGACTGTCCCATGCTTCTCACTTCTGCAGAAGTGACCACCCAAGACCAGTCTCTGACTTTGTGAGAGGCTTTGGAGGGCGGGGGCCGTAAGGGCAGGACAAGACGTTCGGCGCAGGGCGGGGGGGGGGGGGGGGGGGGGGGGGCCACAATGTCAGGCACACCTTTCCAGAGCCCACCCCAAGGGGCTGTCTGAAGCAGAGAGAAACTATGAGAAACCAGATACCATGGAATTAGTGAAGAATTTCTCAGATGAAACAGGAAAGGGAGGAGGCCCAGAGAGGTTAACTTTACACCTGGAGCAGGTTGAAAGGAGTCGGAGGCAGTCGTTAGCGATATGAAACTCCAGGGCGTGTTTGAAAGGGCCTGACAGGGCGGGCTGCGCTGCGGCGACCCCCGCCGGCCCCGAATGCACACGCACACGCTCACGCACACGCACGCTGAGACCCGTGCTCCTCCGCCGGCCTTTGGTAACGGCAGCTCTCGGCCCCCACCTAGATTGGAGGACTTGCAGGTAATTGGTTAAGTGAAATGATAACCACAGACAACGTTCAGGGGGCTCTCGCTGGGCGCCTCGTCTTAGGCGCACAGCGCACGTAAAGACCATACGCGAAAACGAAAGACGGCGGCGTGTGCTGTGTCCTCCACGCGCCGCTCCCCGTGCACGCGGAGTCACGCGCCCACACCCCTCCCGTCCTGCCCTCGTGTCACAACTGAACGGGGAAGAGTGAGACGGTGGCTGAGCCCAGAGGAGCAGCAGGACACGCACCACGAGCTAAGTACGGAAATTAAACTGCGCGTCTGCCTGGAACCGGCGCCAGGATTACCCTTAGGGTCCGGTTCCCTGAATTCAATTACCACGGGATTACCTGCCGTCTCCCGAAGCTCTCACACACCGAGCAGGTGAGGGGCCGGCGGCCGGCCCGGCAGGGCTCCGGAGCGGCTGCGACTGTGCGTGTCTGCTCTAGGCCTGGTGGGCAGAAGGGGTCCCCGGCCTCGGCGCCCTGGGGGCTGAGCCACTGGGCGTCATGCAGGGCCCTTCCTTGGTCTGTGGACACTGTTAATGGTTTGCTGTAGACAAATCAGGGTCACTGTCAGAGGCCCCGTTTCTTCCTCTCTCTGTCTTTCTCTCTCACACACACTCACACGGTGTCTCATTCCAAGGCAGTTACCTGGGAACCACGCACAAGCTGTAGGACCCATCCCTTGTCTGCCTGGCCCACCCGGCTCTGTGTAGCTGGAGAGCCGGGGCCCACGCCTACACGTGTGCTGAGTGACCGTGAGTTGGGGGGTAGGGGACAGTAAACACTGTAGGACCTCAGGCACCACCAGCCCTGGTACAGGCTGGAACAATCTAGAACAACCTCGGAGAGGGCACGGGGCCTGAGCTAGCCTCTGGAGGGGCCACGGAATGCTGGAAGCTGTGCCCATGGCCCCTGGAGAAAGACACCCAATTCCGAATGTGTGAGCTTAGACAGGTGGCCCCAGCAGCTAAGCCTGCCTGCCGCCATGTGTAAGAGGCCCTGCTGCCGGAAGGCATGTGAGCACCACAGGACACGGCCCCTGAAGCGCCCTCCCGCTCCATGCCGGGGAGAGAGGAGCTGGCGGGGTGGGAGCCGTGGCCACAGGAAGTGGACTCTTGTGTCCGAGGACTGCCCTTGGGTCTCTTTCTTCTTCTGAGTGCCCCCCGCTCAGGTGAGCAGTGAGGAGCGCGGGACCACGGGAGAAGCTGGGCTCCAGCTCTCGCTCCCCTATCACAGTATCGTCCTCAGCGGCCCAGGGTAGAGCCGGACGGGAGAGGGTGAGGCCCCAGGTCAACGGGTGATCCATGGCAGGCGGCACCCACTGTGTGGCCCAGCGTGGAACGGTGGGCTGGAGGGCGGCCGGTCAGTGGAGAACGCACTCCCCCTCTGGGGTCCCCGTCCGTCACCCCCAGACTCTGAGCCAGGTGTCGTTAAGAGGCATTTGGATCAGATTTGGGATGTTTAATGTTCCTTGGTAAAAAAAAAAAAAAAAAAAAAAAATTGTTTACTTAGGGATTTCCAGAAGTGCTCAAGGCTCTCTCCTGGGTCTGTCCTCGCTGTCACTGGGTGTCCCTGCCGCTGAGGGGGAACCGAGCTGTGGGAAGGGGCAGGTGTTTGGTGGGGGTTTGGGTACTGCAAGCACAGCTGTCCTGCCCTCAGCGCATGTTCCAGAAGTCTCCATCTGGGAGGGCAGGGACGGAGAGGCACAAGAGGGACGGGGGCTGCTCGTCCCTCCCTCCTTCCTCCAGGTCAGGTCACCGGCGTGCCCCACCCCCGCCCGCAATCACTGTCATCACTGTTCAGTGCCACCCTTTAGTGCCACGCCCATCGCCATTCAGCGGCATGCCAACAACCCCGATGTCACGATGGCAGCCTCCTGTGCAGGACCCACGAGGCCCCGCTCTCCGCATCTCCCCTCTCTGTCTGGGCTGAGGCCGCCCTGGGGGGCGGGACCCAAATGGGCTCCACAGGCAAGGTCCAGGGTGTCTCGTTAAACCCGGCGTCACACAAGCAGGGCATTTCATTTTTCTTAGTATTAGCATAGCTCCCATCTTTCCTGAGACACACACGAGATAATGAGGCACTGTCCGTCTGAGGTTCAGAGGTCGCTGGGCTGCCCATATTTCCCCGTGCTCTGTCTGGTGGCCCCAGCCGCCGCGCAGCCTGGTGGGATCCGAGGACGGAGCAACCAACCAGTGAAGGGCTGAACTTGGCTCTTCTGAAGGGGGATTGGGGTGGCGGTGCAGGCTCCACAGGGACCCCAGAGCCAGAGTCTGGGGCCGGGCGGGTGCTGGCGGGACCCGCTCATCAGCCTCTGACAGGTGGGGAGGGGCCCAGCTGTGCTCAAGGCTCAGCTGTGGGGGCGGTCACCAGGAGGAAACACCTTTGGGTCCCCAGGGTGCCAGGTTGAGGTCCTGCTTCCTGCTCTCGTTCTTGGTCCTGGACTCACAGAGCTGGTCTCTGAGCCTCTGCAGGTGAAGAGCTGGGTGCGTGCAGACCGCTAGGCCCTCTGCTAGGCGGCAGCAGCGCCTGCCTAGGGGACACTCTTCGCTGGTCTGTGTCGGGGCCCTGACCTCCTCCGAGTATTCCTCAGCCTTGGACACATCTGTGTTGAGACCCCGAGGCCCCGCTGGGGGCAGGGGTGGGGCGGTGTCACCGTGGGTCCCTCTCTGCAGGACGGTGGAGCAAATAGCTTGGTTCTGGGGTCAGCATGGAACGGGCAGTGGCCACCGGCCCTGGGCACCCTGCTCTGCCCTCAGATCCTCAGAGTCTCAGCCCCCAGGATCCCCTGTCCCTTCGGTCCGCATGGAACGAGGTGCCCAGGTGCTGTCCGGCAGGTCTAGCAAATGGTGTCCCTGGACCTTCCTGGGTCTGGCACCAGGTTGGGAGTCCCTGCCGTGACCTGCCCGTTTGCCTTTGCCTTTGCCCGTGGTTGGCCTTCTGACCCAGGCCCTAGGCTCTTCCTGGGAACTGTCTGCCTTGAAGCCCCACCCCAAAGGTCCCCCACCAGGTCCAGTCTTCAGGGCCTCAAGCCACCTGCAGGCCACATCAGGCCACATCTTTCCTCCACTGCTGCCACCTATCCTGCTGGGGGCAGTACCCTCCTCTACCTCCCCGCCCCTCCACTCTCCCCCAGGCACAGCCTGGCAGGGGCCACCCACTGGGCCGGAGGGGCACCCCAGGGGCTCCGGCTCACTCCCAAGTCACCAACTGTGCGGACCTGAACGAGGGGCTCCCCTTCCCACTCCCGAATTTTTAGTTCTCCTTTTCCAGAAAAACAGGGGGACGAAATCCCCGCCTGGCATGCGCCTTTGTACGCCAGCCGGTGAAGGACGGGCCCAATTCTAGTGCGGAGCCGGCAGTTTGCCAGAAGCAGGCAGGATCAGCCCTCCCTCCGCTCCCAGGGTGGCAAAGGGCATTCATTACATGGAGGGGGAGGGGCGGTGCTTCACTCTCTGTAAGGGGGCTGGGGTGAAGGGGGTGGTGGGAGGGACAATTTACAAAAGCCAGGGCTAGAAACTCTCAACGGTTTTTTTTTTTTTAAAGAACTTCCCTTCCCTCCCTCCCCTCCCCCGCTGGGCTCCCCTCCCCCATCTCCAGTCGCTGGTGGCCTGCAGCCAACACTGGCCACACTGTCCGCATTCAGGCCTCCCCGCCCTCCTGGCCCTCCACTGCTTTCCCCCGGCCTTCCCAGCACCGCGCCACCTCCCCCCCCCACCCATTCTGAACCACGGTGACCTCTTCCGCCCTGGCGCTCTGCAGGGCTTGGGCCCCTGAGTCCCAGGCAGGCAGGCAGGCAAGGGGCCTTGGAGGCCGGGAACAGCCACGCACCCACAAGGACCTGTCCTCAGCCCCGGGCCCTGCTTGGCCACCCCGGCCAGGAGGAAGATCGCTGTGTCTGCAGAAATCAGCCTCCGCCCCTGCATTCCCCGGGTGACCGCTTCCAGGCTGGGGGAGCTGTACCTCGCTTGGGATTTGGCCCACTACCCTTGCACCCCGGGGTCCTTTAACCCCTTCCTGCCCCCAGGTCACCAAGTGCCCCAGCCATGCCACCCAACGCAGCATGGGTGAGTGAGGGTCCCACATTTCCCCACTAAGGAAGTGGGGGCAGGCAGGCCTGGCTCTGCAGGTCTCCTCCTTCGCCCCATCCACTTCGCAGGAAGCCCCCACCCCCACCCCCTGCCTCTGCTCTCCGCTGTGCCTCCAGTCAGAGCCTCTGGCCCGGTGGTTTCCGGGGAGAGGGCCTGGCAGAGAAAGAGCCTCAGAGGCTTCCTCAGAGGGGCGGGACCAGGGATGCCAGGAAGGGAGGCTGGAGAGGGTGGCGGGGTCTCCTCCCGCTGAACATGCCCCACTGGGCACAGATTACGAAAGAGGAACACCCCTGCCCCACCAGGGCCAGCGCCTGGGTGTGTTGCGTCCCAAGGGGTGGGGGACAAAGATCAGCAGGTGCCTGGCTGGGGTTGCTCCCGGTGGGGGCTGGCCCTGCCCAAGCAAGCCTCTTCGAGCTTGCTCACCCACCCGTGCCCTCCCCCCACTAGGCAGATCCTGGGATCGCCGGAGTGCCCGGGCCCTGGGGGCGGGAGCACGCCGGCACCCCCCTCAGGAATTCCCCTCTCCTTTGGAGTGCTTCTCGACTTCCGACTTCCGGGGAGCAGGGTCACTCCTCAGCGTGCGGGTGCCTCTGCCCCCGAAACCAGGCCACTTTGCGTTGCGCAGGTTTGGTGCAGGACGCCGCCGGTTTCCTCCCAGGTGGGGAGGGGTCCGGGCGTGCCCGCCCGCGCGGCCTCTGAGGCTCCCTCTGCCCTAACCTCCAACAGCGAAAGCGCACCTTCAACATCTCCGTTTAATATGTACATTCAAGCAGGGAATAATCGGAAGCTTAGAGTTTAGACATTTCTAGTAGCAGCAGTTTCTAGAGAGCTCGTTTCGCCTTTTAACAAACTTTTTTTCCTTTTTCTGCACATAGAAACAACACATCCATGTGTACGGTATCAAAAAATATATACCAAGGTTACCGGTATTGCAGTTCTTGAAAGGGGGAGAAATGGGATCAACCAAAATACCGCAGAACCGGGAAGGAGGGGCAACAGAAAATAGTTTGTCTGATATAGAATATAACATGATCTAGAGGGAACTCCATAAATCTAGGTTTTTATATTTCAATATATAAATACCTACAAATAAATATATATATATATGTCAGCCCGAAGGGGGTGGTCGGGCTTTTGAGCTCAAACAATACGTTTCAATAATAACACCACGTACAAACGGGAGGAAAGTCTGCACTTGACAAGTTAGCACGGTTAAAATATAATACTATAACTCTGAGACCTCGGCGCGGCTGCCCTGTCAGTCCTGGAGGTCCTGGCCGGAGGGGAGGGGGCAGGTGGAAGGGTGAGACCCGCAGGCACCTCGTGGAAGGCGCCAGTTCTCTGCGTGGCCGGAGCCCCAGCCAGGATCCCACAGCTGGATAACAGAGGGTCGCGGTTCCTGTGGCTTCGGGCGTCCTGGTGCTGGGGGCCGGCCTGGATCGTCAGGCAGCGGGCCAAGAGGAATGCGTCCCCAGGCCCCGGGCGCCAAGCTCCCGCGAGGGTGGAGCTGCCCCTTTCCGATGCCCTCCAGCTACACCGTCACGTACTCCTTGAAAGTGACGGTGAGGCAGTTCGCAGTGACGTCGGTGATAATTATATTTCCAAAGAAGGGCTTGAACTCGCTCAGCGGCTCCTCCGGCTCGTCCTGAGCCTCCGCTGGAGGCTTCTCGGCCGCTGTCACCGGCGCAGCTGCCACTGCGGCAGTCGCAGGCGCCTCGGGCTTCACTTGGAGGGCGCTGGGCGGCTCCCCGGCCTCGCCGCGCGTCTTGACACAGCGCAAGTCTATGGGCTCGTCCAGGTCTGAGTCCAGCAGGATGACCTCGGGCTGCTGGAGGGCGGCAGGGGGCTGGTCACTGGGGCGTTCAGCAGCTGGGCTGCCCCCCAGGCAGGTGGGGGTGCTGATGCTACGCGCCGTCAGTCGCTTCTTGCACGGCTCCCGCTCCCCGTGGGTCTCCGAGAGGCATCGCTTGCGTGCGTGGGAGAGATTGAGGCCCACGGCGTGGTGGTGGTGGTGATGGTGGTGGTGGTGGTGGTGATGGTGGGAGGGCGGGTGCGGGCTGCGGGCCGTGTCCCAGGTCAGCAGGTCCGGCTTGGTGGTCAGCGGCAGCGGCTGCTCGCCAAAGGCCTCCTTGGTCGGGGAGAGCTTGCGGGAGCCGGCGTCCTGGGGCTGCGGGTCACTGGCCGCCGGCGCCTCCTCCTCCCTCCTCTTGAAGGGAGCTTCCACCTTCTTCTCCTCTGCCCCCGTCGCCTTTTTGAAAGTCCTGTCCGCGGTGGGGTGGCGCTCCTCGGAGGCCCGCTTCTTATGGCTGGGGGAGCGTGCCTCGCCCTCCGCCGCCTCGCCGGACTTGATCTTCACCGCCTGCATGCCGTTCTCCATGTACTTGCTCATCACGATCACGATGCGCCCGTTTTTGTTCTTGTTTTTGACGATCTTCATTTTGCCCCCAATCCCATTGCCCGTCACCGCCTCCTTGGGGGCTGGCGTCATCCCGTTGGGGGGTCCTTTCTCAGAGCCCTTGCCCGCAGCCCCAGCAGCACCAGCCAGGGGTTTCACCGCTCCCAGGTAGCCCTTGGCCCCAGCGCCATGGGCCCACTTGTCGGGCGGGTGCGTCTTGGCGCCCAGGTCAGGGCAGGTGGGGCTGGGCGCCTCCTTGTGGCCGCCCTGGTACTGCAGATCGTACATCTTGGGGTCGGGCTGGTAGGGGTGGTGCTTCTTGCTGTTGAGCTGGTAGTAGTACTTGCCGCTCTTGCCCGGGGGCGGGGGCTTGCCCGCCCGCTCCTTGCTGTGCGGCTGGTACTGGTGATGCTTCTTGCTGTTGAGCTCGTACTGGTGCCCCTGGCCCTTGCTCTGAGCGCCCAGCTCCAGCTTGGTGCGGTTGTCCGCAGAGGAGTCCTGGAGTCCACTCAGCACATTGGAGCGCCGGGCAAAGGTAGGTACCTGGGGAGAAGAGGCAGTAGCGGACGGGAAGGTGAGAGGAGGCATAAAGCCCGCCTCCAGCAGCAGGGCCGTCCCACCCCCAACCCAGTGGGCCGCTGCGTGGTCAGAGAAAGCTCAGGTAGAAAAGAGAGGAGCTGGAGTGTTCTGGAGATACACCCCTCCCCCCCCGGGATGGCACAGGTGGCCACTTTAAGGGATAGGACCGCTCATGGGTCAGCGAGTGTTCTCACCTGCACCACTAGCGGTTTGGGCTTCGGCCCTCTCTTCCGGTAGCCCATCAGCTGCTCCTGCCGTTCCCTGGGGACACGGGACAAAGGGCAGCGCTATTAGCCTCGAGGTTGCCTCCGTTCCTGCTGTGTTCGCTCTAACCTGTGGCGATGTCCCCCCTCCAGAGAGCAGCAGGGCTGGCAAGACCCAGAAGGATCCAGGGCTCAAGGCAGAAGGTAGCCCCTGCAGCCAGCTGGGTGCCCCGATCCAGTCCCCGAGGCCCGTTTTTCACTCCAACCGACCCTCATCTGCCCAAGGCCTCCTCTGAGAATCGCCTCCCCACTTCTGGGGTCGGCATCTAAACTGGTGCCACTCCCCCAACCTGGCCTCTGACAGGGGAGATGGCAGCTCCTGGCTGGGTCACAGGCACTGCCACCCACAGCCTTGAGCCAGTGGTCCTACACAAAGTGGAGTGGGCGCGGGGTCCAGGGGTTGCGCACCAGCCCGAAGGATAAGTGTGAGGACCGCGGCCGTGCCACCAGAAACACGAGATGCTAATGACCTCATTAAGATTCAGATAACGAGAGCCGCCAGAGGAAGGGAGGACGCATTTTCCTAAAGGCCAGGCACTAAACAGGGGGAGGGGCTGCGCCCTTGTTTACAGAGCAGCAAATGAGCCAATTAGGGGCTGGGGGCGGGGGCAGCCACAGAGGCCTGGGCAGGTTGGCAGCCACCTGGTAAACCGGCTGAGTCGGCCAGTGCAGAAGCTGGGCGGGACTAGAGGCACAAGCCCCGCCCCTTTACGGGCCGGCCCCCTGGACTTCCAAATTAATTAAGCCCACGGGCAGTGGCGAGGTTCAATACAGCTGCCAAGATTCCACCTGCGGTGTGGCCTAGGGCGACCCGAAGCTGGGGGGCGGGTTGTCCCAGCACCGCTCAGCCCTCCATGGCAGCAAGGGTCCCCCTCTCTAGCCTTGGCTGAAGTTGCGGTCCATTTCTGGGCCAGAAACCTGCTCTCTTGAGACCCTAGGTACCCTCGGCCGGCCGGTGTGCTAGCCCAGGGGAGTTCCACCAGCCCGGGCCCCAGCCGGGCCGACTCCGAAGTTGCACGGCATTGCAACAGCCTGCGTTTTAATTCTCCGGGGACTCATTACGCAACATGGCATCAGCCGCTGACATGGTTACAGGGTGGCGGACTCCCAGGTGGAGCCGGGGCAGGGTCCCTTCTCGGCGCCCCCCTGCGTCGCGGGAGAGCAAGTTCCCCGCTGGCTGCTCGTTCCAAGGGTGTAGAGTTTAGTTTTAGCGCCAAACGTACCACAGGAAATAATGCAAAATTAAAGGGGGAGGAAGGATAGCAGGGTGGCCGAGCTCCGTGGGCCCCTGCCACTCTCCCTGCCTCTGCAGCCCTTCCCCCTTCTGTCCTCCCGAAACAGAGAACCGCTGCTACCGGCGGTGAATCCAGCTGCATCAGCTGCAGCGTGACAAGCATCTGTGCACACGAGGACGAGCCCCTCTCAGATACCACCCCTCCACCGGCCGGTCAACGCCCACCCCACGGCCCTTTGGGCCAAGCTCACCCACCTAGTAGGCCAGTGGGGGGTGTGACGAGCACCCACCGCCAGCCAGAATCTGAGTCCCCTATCCCAAGCTCCCTGGGGGCTTAAAGTCTTGTCAACTTTTCTCCAGCCCCCAACAGGTTAAGTTCAGTTCCGTGACGTCCGGCGGTTTCACAGTGCCAGCTCCTTCGGAGCTGCCCCGCGACGTGCTGGGGCCAAGCCGCCAGTGGCTGCAGGAAAGCAACACCTAGGCTCTGGGGGTGGGGCTCCAAGGTTCCGACGGGAGGGGCCCTGGGGGGCGCCAGGCGCCGCTCCGGGTTCTCCGGGCAGCCGTAGGGCCACCCGCACTAGCCATCCCCGCAGTTTCCCCAAAACACTAGCCTCGCGTTCTCCGGCCCTGCCCCGCCCCCACCCCTAGGCTGCAGCAACCGCCAAGGACGTTGGTTAGAGAAGCCGAGGCCGCAGCCCCGCCGTTCCGGCCCGTCGGAGGGAGGGGGCTCCCGCTGGCCCCTCCCGGCCCTTTCCCCCTCATTGCTGGGCAGCCCAGTCTCCCATTCCCATACTGGGTCCCCGCTGAGGACAGCTACCTGAGACGCTCACCTGTTCTGGAAGGCGATCAGCAGCCGGGGGTCCAGGATGTTCTCTTCAGGCTCCCACGTGTTATATCTTGCAAGGGAAGAGGGAGGGGGACACGGCGTAAAACAACCGAGCCAGCGCTGCGGCCTCCAGGCGGGGAATTACGTTAGGCCCTGCAGTGTCTTCCTGAACCGAACGCTACTCAGCCGTGGGCGTGGGGGCTGGGGGGCAGACGTCTGCGGGCCTGACACGGCCCCTGACCCCCTCCCAAGTCAAAATAAACACACACGGGCAGGAAGGGGAAGGGGAAGGAAAATGAAACTAGCAGTTTATTTTGCAGTTGTCAAGAATTTTAAGCACGTTCCTGCGACATGATCCAAAGCCACTTTGCTCACCAGCAACCCCGCGTACAAAGCAGCCAAAATGCAAAGTCGCAGTCCCCTCCTGTCTCCCCAGCCCCAAGTCTCCGCTGGGACTTCAGGCGCTCTCCACTTGACCCCTAATCCGATAACCGTCAGCAGAGCGGCCCCCCGACACCCCCTCGCGGCCCTGGAGCCCGCTGTCACGGGCAGGCACCCCCAAATACTCAGCAACACAAAAATATGCCTCTGTGTGTGAGTGTGTGTGTGCGTGCCTGCGCGTCTGTCTCCATCCGGTGCCTTCGCATTTCAAATTAAAAAAAGAAATTCCCCACCAAAAGCGCTGCAATGACAGTGCCCAACATTTTCTGCCTTTTTCCTTCCTCTCCCTGCACCGCTAGGAGGGAGGAGGCACACAATTGCATTTTCGTCGCTTTTTAATTTTTTTTTTTTTTTGGTTTTGCAATATGGAGCCGTTCGGTGGAGGGAAAGGGAAAAGGAGCCATTTTCTGCTGCACATCAGTCAGTGCCTGCGCCCTCCCTCCCTCCGCCGGCCTCCCCGGCTCGGCCCCGCGTCTCTCCAGCTCCTCCGGCTCCTTTTAGTGCATAAATTAGTGATGGCATTTCCCGGAGAGCGGAGCACAACACAGGGCGCCGGGCTCGGGCTCGGCGGCTCGGCTTCCCCAGTGCCTGCCACCGACTTCCCCACCCCCTCCTCCCTCCACCCCACCTCCACCCCCGCCTCCCGTCCGCTCCCCCCCCACACCCCACCGGCCCAGCGGGTCCGGAGCCCCGGAGCCCCAGAGCCCAGCGCCGCGGCACCCGGAGCCCCCGCCCCTCCGCCGCTACTTACTTGGGGGACCAGCCTCTCCATTTCACCAGATACTCCACTCTGCCCTGCGGGGGGAAGAGACAGCACTCCATCAGCTTCCGCGGGATCCCCGGCCCCGGCCCGCAGCCTCCCCACCCCCTCCCCGCCTCCTCGCGGGCTGCCCGGTCGCCGCTCCCGCGCCGCCCCGCCACCATCCCCGCGCCGCCCTACCTTGCGGATCCGCTTCTTCTCGATGCTCTCCACCGCGAAGACGTGCTCGCCAACAGCTGGCAGCTCCATGGCCGAGCTGGAGCGCACCGGGGCACGGGCGGCCGGCGCGGCTGCAAACACTGCTAGCTCCCACCGGCGCCCCGCCGCCGCCCCGGCCGAGGCCGCCCCGCTGCCCGCGCCCCGCCGCTGCCGCTCGCCCCGCACAGTCCGGCCACCCGCCGCTGCCCGCGCCCGCCCCGGCTCCCGGCTCGCGCTCGCTCAGACAACTGAGCCAGGGCCGCGGCTGCACAAGAACTCATGCAAATCTGGACGTCAGCGGGCGGGGCCTCTCCGGCCCAGCTCGGCGTCAGGGGGCGGGCCAAGGCCCTGATTGGCGCAGCCCGGCCTA
>NW_026527294.1:0-87784 GCF_022682495.2 Desmodus rotundus | reverse complement strand
CCAGGAGATGGCTTTTCTCCCAGCCGCGGCTGGCTCGTTTCGGGCCTATACGTGGGCCGCGCATGCGCACTCAGGCTCCCAAGCACACACCTCCCTCGGCTCACCTAACCCACCCTTTAGAGGTCACAGCAGTTCCACAGGGTCCCTGGGCACCTGTCTGTGGACACAGGAGCCCTCCCTGCCACCTAGAGGACCAAGCGATTTCCGCTGGGGAACACTGCCCAGAAGCACTCCTAGCCTCGCACAGACACTGTGCGCAGGATAGACTTGTGGACGAGAGGCCTGGGCGGGGAATTTTCCAGGGAACTCTCTAAAGGCCAGGTGCCCTCTGTCGCCCTGGGAGTGCCCACGCCATCCCTTAACCCTGCAGGACACTATCATCCAGCAATAAGCAGCCCTCTGCCTCCACGGGGCTCGAAATCCTGGGCCCGTTGTGAGAGCACCTGGCGTACGTGCAGGCAAACCCACAGACCCCTCTGGCCCGAACCCACCACTGCGAAGATCCCCCTTTTCTTCCATCTGTAAAGGGGTCCTCCTTGAGGAGTGGAGGAACATGGGGAGGCCCCCAGGAGATGGCTTTTCTCCGAGCCGCGGCTGGCAGGTTTTGGGCCTATACGTGGGCCGCGCGTGCGCACTCAGGCTCCCCACCACAAGCCTCACTCGGGTCACGGGACTCACCCTTGAGGTGTCTCCTGACCCACCCTTGAGGAGTCACGTCACCCACCCCTGAGGGGTCACGTGACCCACCCCAGAGGGGTCACGTGACCCACCCCTGAGGGGTCTCGTGACCCACCCCTGAGGGGTCACGTGACCCACCCCAGAGGGGTCACGTGACCCAACCCTGAGGGGTCTCGTGACCCACCCCTGAGGGGTCTCGTGACCCACCCCTGAGGGGTCACGTGACCCACCCTTGAGGGGTCTCGTGACCCACGCTTTTCGGGTCACGTGACCCGCCCTTTAGGGGTCTCGTGACCCACCCTTGAGGGGTCCCGTGACCCACCCTTGAGGGGTCTCGTGACCCACCCTTGGGAGGTCACCTGCCCCACCCTTGAGGGGTCACATGACCCACCTTGAGAGGTCACAGCAGTTTTACAGGGTCCCTGCGCACCTGTTCGGGGAAACTGAAGCCCTCCCTGCCACTCAGAGGACCGCACGATTTCCCACAGGCCACACTGCCTATCAGCACCTTCAGCCCAGCACAGACAGTGTGCTAAGGACATACTTGGGTACCGGGGACATGGGCGGGGGAATTCCCATGGAACTCTCTAAGGGCCCGGTGCCCTGTGTGGCCCGGGGAGTGCCCATGCCGTTCCTTGACCCCGCAGGACACTTGCATCCAGCAATAAGCAGCCCTCTGCCTCCACGGGGCTCGAACACCAGCGCCCGGTGTGCGGGCACCTGGCGTACGTGGAGGCAAACCCGCAGACCCCTGTGGCCCGAACCCACCACAGCGAAGATCACCCTTTTTTCCATCCGTAAAGGGGTCACGCTTGAGGAGTGGAAGAACATGGGGAGGCCCCCAGGAGATGGCTTTTCTCCGAGCCGCGGCTGGCTCGTTTCGGGCCTATACCTGGGCCGCGCGTGCGCACTCAGGCTCCCCACCACAAGCCTCACTCGGGTCACGGGACTCACCCTTGAGGTGTCTCCTGACCCACCCTTGAGGAGTCACGTCACCCACCCCTGAGGGGTCACGTGACCCACCCCTGAGGGGTCACGTGACCCACCCCTGAGGGGTCTCGTGACCCACCCCTGAGGGGTCACGTGACCACCCCAGAGGGGTCACGTGACCCACCCCTGAGGGGTCTCGTGACCCACCCCTGAGGGGTCACGTGACCCACCCTTGAGGGGTCTCGTGACCCACGCTTTTCGGGTCACGTGACCCGCCCTTTAGGGGTCTCGTGATCCACCCTTGAGGGGTCCCGTGACCCACCCTTGAGGGGTCTCGTGACCCACCCTTGGGAGGTCACCTGCCCCACCCTTGAGGGGTGACATGACGCACCTTGAGAGGTCACAGCAGTTTTACAGGGTCCCTGCGCACCTGTTCGGGGAAACAGAAGCCCTCCCTGCCACTCAGAGGACCGCACGATTTCCCACAGGCCACACGGCCTAGCAGCACCTTCAGCCCCGCACAGACAGTGTGCTAAGGAAAGACTTGGGTACCGGGGACATGGGCGGGGGAATTTCCATGGAACTCTCTAAGGGCCCGGTGCCCTGTGTGGCCCCGGGAGTGCCCATGCCGTTCCTTGACCCCGCAGGACACTTGCATCCAGCAATAAGCAGCCCTCTGCCTCCACGGGGCTCAAACACCTGCGCCCGGTGTGCGGGCACCTGGCTTACGTGGAGGCAAACCCGCAGACCCCTCTGGCCCGAACCCACCACTGCGAAGATCACCCTTTCTTCCATCCGTAAAGGGGTCACGCTTGAGGAGTGGAAGAACATGGGGAGGCCCCCAGGAGATGGCTTTTCTCCGAGCCGCGGCTGGCTCGTTTCGGGCCTATACGTGGGCCGCGCATGCGCACTCAGGCTCCCAAGCACACACCTCCCTCGGCTCACCTAACCCACCCTTTAGAGGTCACAGCAGTTCCACAGGGTCCCTGGGCACCTGTCTGTGGACACAGGAGCCCTCCCTGCCACCTAGAGGACCACGCGATTTCCGCTGGGGAACACTGCCCAGAAGCACTCCTAGCCTCGCACAGACACTGTGCGCAGGATAGACTTGTGGACGAGAGGCCTGGGCGGGGAATTTTCCAGGGAACTCTCTAAAGGCCAGGTGCCCTCTGTCGCCCTGGGAGTGCCCACGCCATCCCTTAACCCTGCAGGACACTATCATCCAGCAATAAGCAGCCCTCTGCCTCCACGGGGCTCGAAATCCTGGGCCCGTTGTGAGAGCACCTGGCGTACGTGCAGGCAAACCCACAGACCCCTCTGGCCCGAACCCACCACTGCGAAGATCCCCCTTTTCTTCCATCTGTAAAGGGGTCCTCCTTGAGGAGTGGAGGAACATGGGGAGGCCCCCAGGAGATGGCTTTTCTCCGAGCCGCGGCTGGCAGGTTTTGGGCCTATACGTGGGCCGCGCGTGCGCACTCAGGCTCCCCACCACAAGCCTCACTCGGGTCACGGGACTCACCCTTGAGGTGTCTCCTGACCCACCCTTGAAGAGTCACGTCACCCACCCCTGAGGGGTCACGTGACCCACCCCAGAGGGGTCACGTGACCCACCCCTGAGGGGTCTCGTGACCCACCCCTGAGGGGTCACGTGACCCACCCCTGAGGGGTCACGTGACCCACCCCTGAGGGGTCTCGTGACCCACCCCTGAGGGGTCTCGTGACCCACCCCTGAGGGGTCACGTGACCCACCCTTGAGGGGTCTCGTGACCCACGCTTTTCGGGTCACGTGACCCGCCCTTTAGGGGTCTCGTGACCCACCCTTGAGGGGTCCCGTGACCCACCCTTGAGGGGTCTCGTGACCCACCCTTGGGAGGTCACCTGCCCCACCCTTGAGGGGTCACATGACCCACCTTGAGAGGTCACAGCAGTTTTACAGGGTCCCTGCGCACCTGTTCGGGGAAACTGAAGCCCTCCCTGCCACTCAGAGGACCGCACGATTTCCCACAGGCCACACTGCCTATCAGCACCTTCAGCCCAGCACAGACAGTGTGCTAAGGACATACTTGGGTACCGGGGACATGGGCGGGGGAATTCCCATGGAACTCTCTAAGGGCCCGGTGCCCTGTGTGGCCCGGGGAGTGCCCATGCCGTTCCTTGACCCCGCAGGACACTTGCATCCAGCAATAAGCAGCCCTCTGCCTCCACGGGGCTCGAACACCAGCGCCCGGTGTGCGGGCACCTGGCGTACGTGGAGGCAAACCCGCAGACCCCTCTGGCCCGAACCCACCACAGCGAAGATCACCCTTTCTTCCATCCGTAAAGGGGTCACGCTTGAGGAGTGGAAGAACATGGGGAGGCCCCCAGGAGATGGCTTTTCTCCGAGCCGCGGCTGGCTCGTTTCGGGCCTATACCTGGGCCGCGCGTGCGCACTCAGGCTCCCCACCACAAGCCTCACTCGGGTCACGGGACTCACCCTTGAGGTGTCTCCTGACCCACCCTTGAGGAGTCACGTGACCCACCCCTGAGGGGTCACGTGACCCACCCCTGAGGGGTCACGTGACCCACCCCTGAGGGGTCTCGTGACCCACCCCTGAGGGGTCACGTGACCACCCCAGAGGGGTCACGTGACCCACCTCTGAGGGGTCTCGTGACCCACCCCTGAGGGGTCACGTGACCCACCCTTGAGGGGTCTCGTGACCCACGCTTTTCGGGTCACGTGACCCGCCCTTTAGGGGTCTCGTGATCCACCCTTGAGGGGTCCCGTGACCCACCCTTGAGGGGTCTCGTGACCCACCCTTGGGAGGTCACCTGCCCCACCCTTGAGGGGTCACATGACGCACCTTGAGAGGTCACAGCAGTTTTACAGGGTCCCTGCGCACCTGTTCGGGGAAACAGAAGCCCTCCCTGCCACTCAGAGGACCGCACGATTTCCCACAGGCCACACTGCCTAGCAGCACCTTCAGCCCCGCACAGACAGTGTGCTAAGGAAAGACTTGGGTACCGGGGACATGGGCGGGGGAATTTCCATGGAACTCTCTAAGGGCCCGGTGCCCTGTGTGGCCCCGGGAGTGCCCATGCCGTTCCTTGACCCCGCAGGACACTTGCATCCAGCAATAAGCAGCCCTCTGCCTCCACGGGGCTCAAACACCTGCGCCCGGTGTGCGGGCACCTGGCTTACGTGGAGGCAAACCCGCAGACCCCTCTGGCCCGAACCCACCACTGCGAAGATCACCCTTTCTTCCATCCGTAAAGGGGTCACGCTTGAGGAGTGGAAGAACATGGGGAGGCCCCCAGGAGATGGCTTTTCTCCGAGCCGCGGCTGGCTCGTTTCGGGCCTATACGTGGGCCGCGCATGCGCACTCAGGCTCCCAAGCACACACCTCCCTCGGCTCACCTAACCCACCCTTTAGAGGTCACAGCAGTTCCACAGGGTCCCTGGGCACCTGTCTGTGGACACAGGAGCCCTCCCTGCCACCTAGAGGACCAAGCGATTTCCGCTGGGGAACACTGCCCAGAAGCACTCCTAGCCTCGCACAGACACTGTGCGCAGGATAGACTTGTGGACGAGAGGCCTGGGCGGGGAATTTTCCAGGGAACTCTCTAAAGGCCAGGTGCCCTCTGTCGCCCTGGGAGTGCCCACGCCATCCCTTAACCCTGCAGGACACTATCATCCAGCAATAAGCAGCCCTCTGCCTCCACGGGGCTCGAACACCTGGGCCCGTTGTGAGAGCACCTGGCGTACGTGCAGGCAAACCCACAGACCCCTCTGGCCCGAACCCACCACTGCGAAGATCCCCCTTTTCTTCCATCTGTAAAGGGGTCCTCCTTGAGGAGTGGAGGAACATGGGGAGGCCCCCAGGAGATGGCTTTTCTCCGAGCCGCGGCTGGCAGGTTTTGGGCCTATACGTGGGCCGCGCGTGCGCACTCAGGCTCCCCACCACAAGCCTCACTCGGGTCACGGGACTCACCCTTGAGGTGTCTCCTGACCCACCCTTGAGGAGTCACGTCACCCACCCCTGAGGGGTCACGTGACCCACCCCAGAGGGGTCACGTGACCCACCCCTGAGGGGTCTCGTGACCCACCCCTGAGGGGTCACGTGACCCACCCCAGAGGGGTCACGTGACCCACCCCTGAGGGGTCTCGTGACCCACCCCTGAGGGGTCTCGTGACCCACCCCTGAGGGGTCACGTGACCCACGCTTGAGGGGTCTCGTGACCCACGCTTTTCGGGTCACGTGACCCGCCCTTTAGGGGTCTCGTGACCCACCCTTGAGGGGTCCCGTGACCCACCCTTGAGGGGTCTCGTGACCCACCCTTGGGAGGTCACCTGCCCCACCCTTGAGGGGTCACATGACGCACCTTGAGAGGTCACAGCAGTTTTACAGGGTCCCTGCGAACCTGTTCGGGGAAACTGAAGCCCTCCCTGCCACTCAGAGGACCGCACGATTTCCCACAGGCCACACTGCCTATCAGCACCTTCAGCCCAGCACAGACAGTGTGCTAAGGACATACTTGGGTACCGGGGACATGGGCGGGGGAATTCCCATGGAACTCTCTAAGGGCCCGGTGCCCTGTGTGGCCCGGGGAGTGCCCATGCCGTTCCTTGACCCCGCAGGACACTTGCATCCAGCAATAAGCAGCCCTCTGCCTCCACGGGGCTCGAACACCAGCGCCCGGTGTGCGGGCACCTGGCGTACGTGGAGGCAAACCCGCAGACCCCTCTGGCCCGAACCCACCACTGCGAAGATCACCCTTTCTTCCATCCGTAAAGGGGTCACGCTTGAGGAGTGGAAGAACATGGGGAGGCCCCCAGGAGATGGCTTTTCTCCGAGCCGCGGCTGGCAGGTTTTGGGCCTATACCTGGGCCGCGCGTGCGCACTCAGGCTCCCCACCACAAGCCTCACTCGGATCACGGGACTCACCCTTGAGGTGTCTCCTGACCCACCCTTGAGGAGTCACGTCACCCACCCCTGAGGGGTCACGTGACCCACCCCTGAGGGGTCACGTGACCCACCCCTGAGGGGTCTCGTGACCCACCCCTGAGGGGTCACGTGACCACCCCAGAGGGGTCACGTGACCCACCCCTGAGGGGTCTCGTGACCCACCCCTGAGGGGTCACGTGACCCACCCTTGAGGGGTCTCGTGACCCACGCTTTTCGGGTCACGTGACCCGCCCTTTAGGGGTCTCGTGATCCACCCTTGATGGGTCCCGTGACCCACCCTTGAGGGGTCTCGTGACCCACCCTTGGGAGGTCACCTGCCCCACCCTTGAGGGGTCACATGACGCACCTTGAGAGGTCACAGCAGTTTTACAGGGTTCCTGCGCACCTGTTCGGGGAAACAGAAGCCCTCCCTGCCACTCAGAGGACCGCACGATTTCCCACAGGCCACACTGCCTAGCAGCACCTTCAGCCCCGCACAGACAGTGTGCTAAGGAAAGACTTGGGTACCGGGTAATGGGCGGGGGAATTTCCATGGAACTCTCTAAGGGCCCGGTGCCCTGTGTGGCCCCGGGAGTGCCCATGCCGTTCCTTGACCCCGCAGGACACTTGCATCCAGCAATAAGCAGCCCTCTGCCTCCACGGGGCTCAAACACCTGCGCCCGGTGTGCGGGCACCTGGCTTACGTGGAGGCAAACCCGCAGACCCCTCTGGCCCGAACCCACCACTGCGAAGATCACCCTTTCTTCCATCCGTAAAGGGGTCACGCTTGAGGAGTGGAAGAACATGGGGAGGCCCCCAGGAGATGGCTTTTCTCCGAGCCGCGGCTGGCTCGTTTCGGGCCTATACGTGGGCCGCGCATGCGCACTCAGGCTCCCAAGCACACACCTCCCTCGGCTCACCTAACCCACCCTTTAGAGGTCACAGCAGTTCCACAGGGTCCCTGGGCACCTGTCTGTGGACACAGGAGCCCTCCCTGCCACCTAGAGGACCACGCGATTTCCGCTGGGGAACACTGCCCAGAAGCACTCCTAGCCTCGCACAGACACTGTGCGCAGGATAGACTTGTGGACGAGAGGCCTGGGCGGGGAATTTTCCAGGGAACTCTCTAAAGGCCAGGTGCCCTCTGTCGCCCTGGGAGTGCCCACGCCATCCCTTAACCCTGCAGGACACTATCATCCAGCAATAAGCAGCCCTCTGCCTCCACGGGGCTCGAACACCTGGGCCCGTTGTGAGAGCACCTGGCGTACGTGCAGGCAAACCCACAGACCCCTCTGGCCCGAACCCACCACTGCGAAGATCCCCCTTTTCTTCCATCTGTAAAGGGGTCCTCCTTGAGGAGTGGAGGAACATGGGGAGGCCCCCAGGAGATGGCTTTTCTCCGAGCCGCGGCTGGCAGGTTTTGGGCCTATACATGGGCCGCGCGTGCGCACTCAGGCTCCCCACCACAAGCCTCACTCGGGTCACGGGACTCACCCTTGAGGTGTCTCCTGACCCACCCTTGAGGAGTCACGTCACCCACCCCTGAGGGGTCACGTGACCCACCCCAGAGGGGTCACGTGACCCACCCCTGAGGGGTCACGTGACCCACCCCTGAGGGGTCACGTGACCCACCCCAGAGGGGTCACGTGACCCACCCCTGAGGGGTCTCGTGACCCACCCCTGAGGGGTCTCGTGACCCACCCCTGAGGGGTCACGTGACCCACCCTTGAGGGGTCTCGTGACCCACGCTTTTCGGGTCACGTGACCCGCCCTTTAGGGGTCTCGTGATCCACCCTTGAGGGGTCCCGTGACCCACCCTTGAGGGGTCTCGTGACCCACCCTTGGGAGGTCACCTGCCCCACCCTTGAGGGGTCACATGACCCACCTTGAGAGGTCACAGCAGTTTTACAGGGTCCCTGCGCACCTGTTCGGGGAAACTGAAGCCCTCCCTGCCACTCAGAGGACCGCACGATTTCCCACAGGCCACACTGCCTATCAGCACCTTCAGCCCAGCACAGACAGTGTGCTAAGGACATACTTGGGTACCGGGGACATGGGCGGGGGAATTCCCATGGAACTCTCTAAGGGCCCGGTGCCCTGTGTGGCCCGGGGAGTGCCCATGCCGTTCCTTGACCCCGCAGGACACTTGCATCCAGCAATAAGCAGCCCTCTGCCTCCACGGGGCTCGAACACCAGCGCCCGGTGTGCGGGCACCTGGCGTACGTGGAGGCAAACCCGCAGACCCCTCTGGCCCGAACCCACCACTGCGAAGATCACCCTTTCTTCCATCCGTAAAGGGGTCACGCTTGAGGAGTGGAAGAACATGGGGAGGCCCCCAGGAGATGGCTTTTCTCCGAGCCGCGGCTGGCAGGTTTTGGGCCTATACCTGGGCCGCGCGTGCGCACTCAGGCTCCCCACCACAAGCCTCACTCGGATCACGGGACTCACCCTTGAGGTGTCTCCTGACCCACCCTTGAGGAGTCACGTCACCCACCCCTGAGGGGTCACGTGACCCACCCCTGAGGGGTCACGTGACCCACCCCTGAGGGGTCTCGTGACCCACCCCTGAGGGGTCACGTGACCACCCCAGAGGGGTCACGTGACCCACCCCTGAGGGGTCTCGTGACCCACCCCTGAGGGGTCACGTGACCCACCCTTGAGGGGTCTCGTGACCCACGCTTTTCGGGTCACGTGACCCGCCCTTTAGGGGTCTCGTGATCCACCCTTGATGGGTCCCGTGACCCACCCTTGAGGGGTCTCGTGACCCACCCTTGGGAGGTCACCTGCCCCACCCTTGAGGGGTCACATGACGCACCTTGAGAGGTCACAGCAGTTTTACAGGGTTCCTGCGCACCTGTTCGGGGAAACAGAAGCCCTCCCTGCCACTCAGAGGACCGCACGATTTCCCACAGGCCACACTGCCTAGCAGCACCTTCAGCCCCGCACAGACAGTGTGCTAAGGAAAGACTTGGGTACCGGGTAATGGGCGGGGGAATTTCCATGGAACTCTCTAAGGGCCCGGTGCCCTGTGTGGCCCCGGGAGTGCCCATGCCGTTCCTTGACCCCGCAGGACACTTGCATCCAGCAATAAGCAGCCCTCTGCCTCCACGGGGCTCAAACACCTGCGCCCGGTGTGCGGGCACCTGGCGTACGTGGAGGCAAACCCGCAGACCCCTCTGGCCCGAACCCACCACTGCGAAGATCACCCTTTCTTCCATCCGTAAAGGGGTCACGCTTGAGGAGTGGAAGAACATGGGGAGGCCCCCAGGAGATGGCTTTTCTCCGAGCCGCGGCTGGCTCGTTTCGGGCCTATACGTGGGCCGCGCATGCGCACTCAGGCTCCCAAGCACACACCTCCCTCGGCTCACCTAACCCACCCTTTAGAGGTCACAGCAGTTCCACAGGGTCCCTGGGCACCTGTCTGTGGACACAGGAGCCCTCCCTGCCACCTAGAGGACCACGCGATTTCCGCTGGGGAACACTGCCCAGAAGCACTCCTAGCCTCGCACAGACACTGTGCGCAGGATAGACTTGTGGACGAGAGGCCTGGGCGGGGAATTTTCCAGGGAACTCTCTAAAGGCCAGGTGCCCTCTGTCGCCCTGGGAGTGCCCACGCCATCCCTTAACCCTGCAGGACACTATCATCCAGCAATAAGCAGCCCTCTGCCTCCACGGGGCTCGAACACCTGGGCCCGTTGTGAGAGCACCTGGCGTACGTGCAGGCAAACCCACAGACCCCTCTGGCCCGAACCCACCACTGCGAAGATCCCCCTTTTCTTCCATCTGTAAAGGGGTCCTCCTTGAGGAGTGGAGGAACATGGGGAGGCCCCCAGGAGATGGCTTTTCTCCGAGCCGCGGCTGGCAGGTTTTGGGCCTATACATGGGCCGCGCGTGCGCACTCAGGCTCCCCACCACAAGCCTCACTCGGGTCACGGGACTCACCCTTGAGGTGTCTCCTGACCCACCCTTGAGGAGTCACGTCACCCACCCCTGAGGGGTCACGTGACCCACCCCAGAGGGGTCACGTGACCCACCCCTGAGGGGTCACGTGACCCACCCCTGAGGGGTCACGTGACCCACCACAGAGGGGTCACGTGACCCACCCCTGAGGGGTCTCGTGACCCACCCCTGAGGGGTCTCGTGACCCACCCCTGAGGGGTCACGTGACCCACCCTTGAGGGGTCTCGTGACCCACGCTTTTCGGGTCACGTGACCCGCCCTTTAGGGGTCTCGTGATCCACCCTTGAGGGGTCCCGTG
Source organism: Desmodus rotundus (assembly GCF_022682495.2). Classification (NCBI taxonomy): domain Eukaryota; kingdom Metazoa; phylum Chordata; class Mammalia; order Chiroptera; family Phyllostomidae; genus Desmodus; species Desmodus rotundus. The sequence continues at coordinate 76,996 of NW_026527294.1, read as the reverse complement.
ACCCACCCTTGAGGGGTCTCGTGACCCACCCTTGGGAGGTCACCTGCCCCACCCTTGAGGGGTCACATGACCCACCTTGAGAGGTCACAGCAGTTTTACAGGGTCCCTGCGCACCTGTTCGGGGAAACTGAAGCCCTCCCTGCCACTCAGAGGACCGCACGATTTCCCACAGGCCACACTGCCTATCAGCACCTTCAGCCCAGCACAGACAGTGTGCTAAGGACATACTTGGGTACCGGGGACATGGGCGGGGGAATTCCCATGGAACTCTCTAAGGGCCCGGTGCCCTGTGTGGCCCGGGGAGTGCCCATGCCGTTCCTTGACCCCGCAGGACACTTGCATCCAGCAATAAGCAGCCCTCTGCCTCCACGGGGCTCGAACACCAGCGCCCGGTGTGCGGGCACCTGGCGTACGTGGAGGCAAACCCGCAGACCCCTCTGGCCCGAACCCACCACTGCGAAGATCACCCTTTCTTCCATCCGTAAAGGGGTCACGCTTGAGGAGTGGAAGAACATGGGGAGGCCCCCAGGAGATGGCTTTTCTCCGAGCCGCGGCTGGCAGGTTTTGGGCCTATACCTGGGCCGCGCGTGCGCACTCAGGCTCCCCACCACAAGCCTCACTCGGGTCACGGGACTCACCCTTGAGGTGTCTCCTGACCCACCCTTGAGGAGTCACGTCACCCACCCCTGAGGGGTCACGTGACCCACCCCTGAGGGGTCACGTGACCCACCCCTGAGGGGTCTCGTGACCCACCCCTGAGGGGTCACGTGACCACCCCAGAGGGGTCACGTGACCCACCCCTGAGGGGTCTCGTGACCCACCCCTGAGGGGTCACGTGACCCACCCTTGAGGGGTCTCGTGACCCACGCTTTTCGGGTCACGTGACCCGCCCTTTAGGGGTCTCGTGATCCACCCTTGATGGGTCCCGTGACCCACCCTTGAGGGGTCTCGTGACCCACCCTTGGGAGGTCACCTGCCCCACCCTTGAGGGGTCACATGACGCACCTTGAGAGGTCACAGCAGTTTTACAGGGTTCCTGCGCACCTGTTCGGGGAAACAGAAGCCCTCCCTGCCACTCAGAGGACCGCATGATTTCCCACAGGCCACACTGCCTAGCAGCACCTTCAGCCCCGCACAGACAGTGTGCTAAGGAAAGACTTGGGTACCGGGTAATGGGCGGGGGAATATCCATGGAACTCTCTAAGGGCCCGGTGCCCTGTGTGGCCCCGGGAGTGCCCATGCCGTTCCTTGACCCCGCAGGACACTTGCATCCAGCAATAAGCAGCCCTCTGCCTCCACGGGGCTCAAACACCTGCGCCCGGTGTGCGGGCACCTGGCTTACGTGGAGGCAAACCCGCAGACCCCTCTGGCCCGAACCCACCACTGCGAAGATCACCCTTTCTTCCATCCGTAAAGGGGTCACGCTTGAGGAGTGGAAGAACATGGGGAGGCCCCCAGGAGATGGCTTTTCTCCGAGCCGCGGCTGGCTCGTTTCGGGCCTATACGTGGGCCGCGCATGCGCACTCAGGCTCCCAAGCACACACCTCCCTCGGCTCACCTAACCCACCCTTTAGAGGTCACAGCAGTTCCACAGGGTCCCTGGGCACCTGTCTGTGGACACAGGAGCCCTCCCTGCCACCTAGAGGACCACTCGATTTCCGCTGGGGAACACTGCCCAGAAGCACTCCTAGCCTCGCACAGACACTGTGCGCAGGATAGACTTGTGGACGAGAGGCCTGGGCGGGGAATTTTCCAGGGAACTCTCTAAAGGCCAGGTGCCCTCTGTCGCCCTGGGAGTGCCCACGCCATCCCTTAACCCTGCAGGACACTATCATCCAGCAATAAGCAGCCCTCTGCCTCCACGGGGCTCGAACACCTGGGCCCGTTGTGAGAGCACCTGGCGTACGTGCAGGCAAACCCACAGACCCCTCTGGCCCGAACCCACCACTGCGAAGATCCCCCTTTTCTTCCATCTGTAAAGGGGTCCTCCTTGAGGAGTGGAGGAACATGGGGAGGCCCCCAGGAGATGGCTTTTCTCCGAGCCGCGGCTGGCAGGTTTTGGGCCTATACGTGGGCCGCGCGTGCGCACTCAGGCTCCCCACCACAAGCCTCACTCGGGTCACGGGACTCACCCTTGAGGTGTCTCCTGACCCACCCTTGAGGAGTCACGTCACCCACCCCTGAGGGGTCACGTGACCCACCCCAGAGGGGTCACGTGACCCACCCCTGAGGGGTCACGTGACCCACCCCTGAGGGGTCACGTGACCCACCCCAGAGGGGTCACGTGACCCACCCCTGAGGGGTCTCGTGACCCACCCCTGAGGGGTCTCGTGACCCACCCCTGAGGGGTCACGTGACCCACCCTTGAGGGGTCTCGTGACCCACGCTTTTCGGGTCACGTGACCCGCCCTTTAGGGGTCTCGTGACCCACCCTTGAGGGGTCCCGTGACCCACCCTTGAGGGGTCTCGTGACCCACCCTTGGGAGGTCACCTGCCCCACCCTTGAGGGGTCACATGACCCACCTTGAGAGGTCACAGCAGTTTTACAGGGTCCCTGCGCACCTGTTCGGGGAAACTGAAGCCCTCCCTGCCACTCAGAGGACCGCACGATTTCCCACAGGCCACACTGCCTATCAGCACCTTCAGCCCAGCACAGACAGTGTGCTAAGGACATACTTGGGTACCGGGGACATGGGCGGGGGAATTCCCATGGAACTCTCTAAGGGCCCGGTGCCCTGTGTGGCCCGGGGAGTGCCCATGCCGTTCCTTGACCCCGCAGGACACTTGCATCCAGCAATAAGCAGCCCTCTGCCTCCACGGGGCTCGAACACCAGCGCCCGGTGTGCGGGCACCTGGCGTACGTGGAGGCAAACCCGCAGACCCCTCTGGCCCGAACCCACCACTGCGAAGATCACCCTTTCTTCCATCCGTAAAGGGGTCACGCTTGAGGAGTGGAAGAACATGGGGAGGCCCCCAGGAGATGGCTTTTCTCCCAGCCGCGGCTGGCTCGTTTCGGGCCTATACGTGGGCCGCGCATGCGCACTCAGGCTCCCAAGCACACACCTCCCTCGGCTCACCTAACCCACCCTTTAGAGGTCACAGCAGTTCCACAGGGTCCCTGGGCACCTGTCTGTGGACACAGGAGCCCTCCCTGCCACCTAGAGGACCACGCGATTTCCGCTGGGGAACACTGCCCAGAAGCACTCCTAGCCTCGCACAGACACTGTGCGCAGGATAGACTTGTGGACGAGAGGCCTGGGCGGGGAATTTTCCAGGGAACTCTCTAAAGGCCAGGTGCCCTCTGTCGCCCTGGGAGTGCCCACGCCATCCCTTAACCCTGCAGGACACTATCATCCAGCAATAAGCAGCCCTCTGCCTCCACGGGGCTCGAACACCTGGGCCCGTTGTGAGAGCACCTGGCGTACGTGCAGGCAAACCCACAGACCCCTCTGGCCCGAACCCACCACTGCGAAGATCCCCCTTTTCTTCCATCTGTAAAGGGGTCCTCCTTGAGGAGTGGAGGAACATGGGGAGGCCCCCAGGAGATGGCTTTTCTCCGAGCCGCGGCTGGCAGGTTTTGGGCCTATACCTGGGCCGCGCGTGCGCACTCAGGCTCCCCACCACAAGCCTCACTCGGGTCACGGGACTCACCCTTGAGGTGTCTCCTGACCCACCCTTGAGGAGTCACGTCACCCACCCCTGAGGGGTCACGTGACCCACCCCAGAGGGGTCACGTGACCCACCCCTGAGGGGTCTCGTGACCCACCCCAGAGGGGTCACGTGACCCACCCCTGAGGGGTCTCGTGACCCACCCCTGAGGGGTCTCGTGACCCACCCCAGAGGGGTCACGTGACCCACCCCTGAGGGGTCTCGTGACCCACCCCTGAGGGGTCTCGTGACCCACCCTTGAGGGGTCCCGTGACCCACCCTTGAGGGGTCTCGTGACCTACCCTTGGGAGGTCACCTGCCCCACCCTTGAGGGGTCACATGACCCACCTTGAGAGGTCACAGCAGTTTTACAGGGTCCCTGCGCATCTGTTCGGGGAAACAGAAGCCCTCCCTGCCACTCAGAGGACCGCACGATTTCCCACAGGCCACACTGCCTATCAGCACCTTCAGCCCACCACAGACAGTGTGCTAAGGACATACTTGGGTACCGGGGACATGGGCGGGGGAATTCCCATGGAACTCTCTAAGGGCCCGGTGCCCTGTGTGGCCCGGGGAGTGCCCATGCCGTTCCTTGACCCCGCAGGACACTTGCATCCAGCAATAAGCAGCCCTCTGCCTCCACGGGGCTCAAACACCTGCGCCCGGTGTGCGGGCACCTGGGGTACGTGGAGGCAAACCCGCAGACCCCTCTGGCCCGAACCCACCACTGCGAAGATCACCCTTTCTTCCATCCGTAAAGGGGTCACGCTTGAGGAGTGGAAGAACATGGGGAGGCCCCCAGGAGATGGCTTTTCTCCGAGCCGCGGCTGGCTCGTTTCGGGCCTATACGTGGGCCGCGCATGCGCACTCAGGCTCCCAAGCACACACCTCCCTCGGCTCACCTAACCCACCCTTTAGAGGTCACAGCAGTTCCACAGGGTCCCTGGGCACCTGTCTGTGGACACAGGAGCCCTCCCTGCCACCTAGAGGACCACGCGATTTCCGCTGGGGAACACTGCCCAGAAGCACTCCTAGCCTCGCACAGACACTGTGCGCAGGATAGACTTGTGGACGAGAGGCCTGGGCGGGGAATTTTCCAGGGAACTCTCTAAAGGCCAGGTGCCCTCTGTCGCCCTGGGAGTGCCCACGCCATCCCTTAACCCTGCAGGACACTATCATCCAGCAATAAGCAGCCCTCTGCCTCCACGGGGCTCGAACACCTGGGCCCGTTGTGAGAGCACCTGGCGTACGTGCAGGCAAACCCACAGACCCCTCTGGCCCGAACCCACCACTGCGAAGATCCCCCTTTTCTTCCATCTGTAAAGGGGTCCTCCTTGAGGAGTGGAGGAACATGGGGAGGCCCCCAGGAGATGGCTTTTCTCCGAGCCGCGGCTGGCAGGTTTTGGGCCTATACCTGGGCCGCGCGTGCGCACTCAGGCTCCCCACCACAAGCCTCACTCGGGTCACGGGACTCACCCTTGAGGTGTCTCCTGACCCACCCTTGAGGAGTCACGTCACCCACCCCTGAGGGGTCACGTGACCCACCCCAGAGGGGTCACGTGACCCACCCCTGAGGGGTCTCGTGACCCACCCCAGAGGGATCACGTGACCCACCCCTGAGGGGTCTCGTGACCCACCCCTGAGGGGTCTCGTGACCCACCCCAGAGGGGTCACGTGACCCACCCCTGAGGGGTCTCGTGACCCACCCCTGAGGGGTCTCGTGACCCACCCCTGAGGGGTCACGTGACCCACCCTTGAGGGGTCTCGTGACCCACGCTTTTCGGGTCACGTGACCCGCCCTTTAGGGGTCTCGTGACCCACCCTTGAGGGGTCCCGTGACCCACCCTTGAGGGGTCTCGTGACCCACCCTTGGGAGGTCACCTGCCCCACACTTGAGGGGTCACATGACCCACGCTTTTCGGGTCACGTGACCCGCCCTTTAGGGGTCTCGTGACCCACCCTTGAGGGGTCCCGTGACCCACCCCTGAGGGGTCTCGTGACCCACCCCTGAGGGGTCACGTGACCCACCCTTGAGGGGTCTCGTGACCCACGCTTTTCGGGTCACGTGACCCGCCCTTTAGGGGTCTCGTGACCCACCCTTGAGGGGTCCCGTGACCCACCCTTGAGGGGTCTCGTGACCCACCCTTGGGAGGTCACCTGCCCCACCCTTGAGGGGTCACATGACCCACCTTGAGAGGTCACAGCAGTTTTACAGGGTCCCTGCGCACCTGTTCGGGGAAACTGAAGCCCTCCCTGCCACTCAGAGGACCGCACGATTTCCCACAGGCCACACTGCCTAGCAGCACCTTCAGCCCAGCACAGACAGTGTGCTAAGGACATACTTGGGTACCGGGGACATGGGCGGGGGAATTCCCATGGAACTCTCTAAGGGCCCGGTGCCCTGTGTGGCCCGGGGAGTGCCCATGCCGTTCCTTGACCCCGCAGGACACTTGCATCCAGCAATAAGCAGCCCTCTGCCTCCACGGGGCTCGAACACCAGCGCCCGGTGTGCGGGCACCTGGCGTACGTGGAGGCAAACCCGCAGACCCCTCTGGCCCGAACCCACCACTGCGAAGATCACCCTTTCTTCCATCCGTAAAGGGGTCACGCTTGAGGAGTGGAAGAACATGGGGAGGCCCCCAGGAGATGGCTTTTCTCCGAGCCGCGGCTGGCTCGTTTCGGGCCTATACGTGGGCCGCGCATGCGCACTCAGGCTCCCAAGCACACACCTCCCTCGGCTCACCTAACCCACCCTTTAGAGGTCACAGCAGTTCCACAGGGTCCCTGGGCACCTGTCTGTGGACACAGGAGCCCTCCCTGCCACCTAGAGGACCACTCGATTTCCGCTGGGGAACACTGCCCAGAAGCACTCCTAGCCTCGCACAGACACTGTGCGCAGGATAGACTTGTGGACGAGAGGCCTGGGCGGGGAATTTTCCAGGGAACTCTCTAAAGGCCAGGTGCCCTCTGTCGCCCTGGGAGTGCCCACGCCATCCCTTAACCCTGCAGGACACTATCATCCAGCAATAAGCAGCCCTCTGCCTCCACGGGGCTCGAACACCTGGGCCCGTTGTGAGAGCACCTGGCGTACGTGCAGGCAAACCCACAGACCCCTCTGGCCCGAACCCACCACTGCGAAGATCCCCCTTTTCTTCCATCTGTAAAGGGGTCCTCCTTGAGGAGTGGAGGAACATGGGGAGGCCCCCAGGAGATGGCTTTTCTCCGAGCCGCGGCTGGCAGGTTTTGGGCCTATACGTGGGCCGCGCGTGCGCACTCAGGCTCCCCACCACAAGCCTCACTCGGGTCACGGGACTCACCCTTGAGGTGTCTCCTGACCCACCCTTGAGGAGTCACGTCACCCACCCCTGAGGGGTCACGTGACCCACCCCAGAGGGGTCACGTGACCCACCCCTGAGGGGTCACGTGACCCACCCCTGAGGGGTCACGTGACCCACCCCAGAGGGGTCACGTGACCCACCCCTGAGGGGTCTCGTGACCCACCCCTGAGGGGTCTCGTGACCCACCCCTGAGGGGTCACGTGACCCACCCTTGAGGGGTCTCGTGACCCACGCTTTTCGGGTCACGTGACCCGCCCTTTAGGGGTCTCGTGACCCACCCTTGAGGGGTCCCGTGACCCACCCTTGAGGGGTCTCGTGACCCACCCTTGGGAGGTCACCTGCCCCACCCTTGAGGGGTCACATGACCCACCTTGAGAGGTCACAGCAGTTTTACAGGGTCCCTGCGCACCTGTTCGGGGAAACTGAAGCCCTCCCTGCCACTCAGAGGACCGCACGATTTCCCACAGGCCACACTGCCTATCAGCACCTTCAGCCCAGCACAGACAGTGTGCTAAGGACATACTTGGGTACCGGGGACATGGGCGGGGGAATTCCCATGGAACTCTCTAAGGGCCCGGTGCCCTGTGTGGCCCGGGGAGTGCCCATGCCGTTCCTTGACCCCGCAGGACACTTGCATCCAGCAATAAGCAGCCCTCTGCCTCCACGGGGCTCGAACACCAGCGCCCGGTGTGCGGGCACCTGGCGTACGTGGAGGCAAACCCGCAGACCCCTCTGGCCCGAACCCACCACTGCGAAGATCACCCTTTCTTCCATCCGTAAAGGGGTCACGCTTGAGGAGTGGAAGAACATGGGGAGGCCCCCAGGAGATGGCTTTTCTCCCAGCCGCGGCTGGCTCGTTTCGGGCCTATACGTGGGCCGCGCATGCGCACTCAGGCTCCCAAGCACACACCTCCCTCGGCTCACCTAACCCACCCTTTAGAGGTCACAGCAGTTCCACAGGGTCCCTGGGCACCTGTCTGTGGACACAGGAGCCCTCCCTGCCACCTAGAGGACCACGCGATTTCCGCTGGGGAACACTGCCCAGAAGCACTCCTAGCCTCGCACAGACACTGTGCGCAGGATAGACTTGTGGACGAGAGGCCTGGGCGGGGAATTTTCCAGGGAACTCTCTAAAGGCCAGGTGCCCTCTGTCGCCCTGGGAGTGCCCACGCCATCCCTTAACCCTGCAGGACACTATCATCCAGCAATAAGCAGCCCTCTGCCTCCACGGGGCTCGAACACCTGGGCCCGTTGTGAGAGCACCTGGCGTACGTGCAGGCAAACCCACAGACCCCTCTGGCCCGAACCCACCACTGCGAAGATCCCCCTTTTCTTCCATCTGTAAAGGGGTCCTCCTTGAGGAGTGGAGGAACATGGGGAGGCCCCCAGGAGATGGCTTTTCTCCGAGCCGCGGCTGGCAGGTTTTGGGCCTATACCTGGGCCGCGCGTGCGCACTCAGGCTCCCCACCACAAGCCTCACTCGGGTCACGGGACTCACCCTTGAGGTGTCTCCTGACCCACCCTTGAGGAGTCACGTCACCCACCCCTGAGGGGTCACGTGACCCACCCCAGAGGGGTCACGTGACCCACCCCTGAGGGGTCTCGTGACCCACCCCAGAGGGGTCACGTGACCCACCCCTGAGGGGTCTCGTGACCCACCCCTGAGGGGTCTCGTGACCCACCCCAGAGGGGTCACGTGACCCACCCCTGAGGGGTCTCGTGACCCACCCCTGAGGGGTCTCGTGACCCACCCTTGAGGGGTCCCGTGACCCACCCTTGAGGGGTCTCGTGACCTACCCTTGGGAGGTCACCTGCCCCACCCTTGAGGGGTCACATGACCCACCTTGAGAGGTCACAGCAGTTTTACAGGGTCCCTGCGCATCTGTTCGGGGAAACAGAAGCCCTCCCTGCCACTCAGAGGACCGCACGATTTCCCACAGGCCACACTGCCTATCAGCACCTTCAGCCCACCACAGACAGTGTGCTAAGGACATACTTGGGTACCGGGGACATGGGCGGGGGAATTCCCATGGAACTCTCTAAGGGCCCGGTGCCCTGTGTGGCCCGGGGAGTGCCCATGCCGTTCCTTGACCCCGCAGGACACTTGCATCCAGCAATAAGCAGCCCTCTGCCTCCACGGGGCTCAAACACCTGCGCCCGGTGTGCGGGCACCTGGGGTACGTGGAGGCAAACCCGCAGACCCCTCTGGCCCGAACCCACCACTGCGAAGATCACCCTTTCTTCCATCCGTAAAGGGGTCACGCTTGAGGAGTGGAAGAACATGGGGAGGCCCCCAGGAGATGGCTTTTCTCCGAGCCGCGGCTGGCTCGTTTCGGGCCTATACGTGGGCCGCGCATGCGCACTCAGGCTCCCAAGCACACACCTCCCTCGGCTCACCTAACCCACCCTTTAGAGGTCACAGCAGTTCCACAGGGTCCCTGGGCACCTGTCTGTGGACACAGGAGCCCTCCCTGCCACCTAGAGGACCACGCGATTTCCGCTGGGGAACACTGCCCAGAAGCACTCCTAGCCTCGCACAGACACTGTGCGCAGGATAGACTTGTGGACGAGAGGCCTGGGCGGGGAATTTTCCAGGGAACTCTCTAAAGGCCAGGTGCCCTCTGTCGCCCTGGGAGTGCCCACGCCATCCCTTAACCCTGCAGGACACTATCATCCAGCAATAAGCAGCCCTCTGCCTCCACGGGGCTCGAACACCTGGGCCCGTTGTGAGAGCACCTGGCGTACGTGCAGGCAAACCCACAGACCCCTCTGGCCCGAACCCACCACTGCGAAGATCCCCCTTTTCTTCCATCTGTAAAGGGGTCCTCCTTGAGGAGTGGAGGAACATGGGGAGGCCCCCAGGAGATGGCTTTTCTCCGAGCCGCGGCTGGCAGGTTTTGGGCCTATACCTGGGCCGCGCGTGCGCACTCAGGCTCCCCACCACAAGCCTCACTCGGGTCACGGGACTCACCCTTGAGGTGTCTCCTGACCCACCCTTGAGGAGTCACGTCACCCACCCCTGAGGGGTCACGTGACCCACCCCAGAGGGGTCACGTGACCCACCCCTGAGGGGTCTCGTGACCCACCCCAGAGGGATCACGTGACCCACCCCTGAGGGGTCTCGTGACCCACCCCTGAGGGGTCTCGTGACCCACCCCAGAGGGGTCACGTGACCCACCCCTGAGGGGTCTCGTGACCCACCCCTGAGGGGTCTCGTGACCCACCCCTGAGGGGTCACGTGACCCACCCTTGAGGGGTCTCGTGACCCACGCTTTTCGGGTCACGTGACCCGCCCTTTAGGGGTCTCGTGACCCACCCTTGAGGGGTCCCGTGACCCACCCTTGAGGGGTCTCGTGACCCACCCTTGGGAGGTCACCTGCCCCACACTTGAGGGGTCACATGACCCACGCTTTTCGGGTCACGTGACCCGCCCTTTAGGGGTCTCGTGACCCACCCTTGAGGGGTCCCGTGACCCACCCCTGAGGGGTCTCGTGACCCACCCCTGAGGGGTCACGTGACCCACCCTTGAGGGGTCTCGTGACCCACGCTTTTCGGGTCACGTGACCCGCCCTTTAGGGGTCTCGTGACCCACCCTTGAGGGGTCCCGTGACCCACCCTTGAGGGGTCTCGTGACCCACCCTTGGGAGGTCACCTGCCCCACCCTTGAGGGGTCACATGACCCACCTTGAGAGGTCACAGCAGTTTTACAGGGTCCCTGCGCACCTGTTCGGGGAAACTGAAGCCCTCCCTGCCACTCAGAGGACCGCACGATTTCCCACAGGCCACACTGCCTAGCAGCACCTTCAGCCCAGCACAGACAGTGTGCTAAGGACATACTTGGGTACCGGGGACATGGGCGGGGGAATTCCCATGGAACTCTCTAAGGGCCCGGTGCCCTGTGTGGCCCGGGGAGTGCCCATGCCGTTCCTTGACCCCGCAGGACACTTGCATCCAGCAATAAGCAGCCCTCTGCCTCCACGGGGCTCGAACACCAGCGCCCGGTGTGCGGGCACCTGGCGTACGTGGAGGCAAACCCGCAGACCCCTCTGGCCCGAACCCACCACTGCGAAGATCACCCTTTCTTCCATCCGTAAAGGGGTCACGCTTGAGGAGTGGAAGAACATGGGGAGGCCCCCAGGAGATGGCTTTTCTCCGAGCCGCGGCTGGCTCGTTTCGGGCCTATACGTGGGCCGCGCATGCGCACTCAGGCTCCCAAGCACACACCTCCCTCGGCTCACCTAACCCACCCTTTAGAGGTCACAGCAGTTCCACAGGGTCCCTGGGCACCTGACTGTGGACACAGGAGCCCTCCCTGCCACCTAGAGGACCACGCGATTTCCGCTGGGGAACACTGCCCAGAAGCACTCCTAGCCTCGCACAGACACTGTGCGCAGGATAGACTTGTGGACGAGAGGCCTGGGCGGGGAATTTTCCAGGGAACTCTCTAAAGGCCAGGTGCCCTCTGTCGCCCTGGGAGTGCCGACGCCATCCCTTAACCCTGCAGGACACTATCATCCAGCAATAAGCAGCCCTCTGCCTCCACGGGGCTCGAACACCTGGGCCCGTTGTGAGAGCACCTGGCGTACGTGCAGGCAAACCCACAACCCCTCTGGCCCGAACCCACCACTGCGAATTTCCCCCTTTTCTTCCATCTGTAAAGGGGTCCTCCTTGAGGAGTGGAGGAACATGGGGAGGCCCCCAGGAGATGGCTTTTCTCCGAGCCGCGGCTGGCAGGTTTTGGGCCTATACCTGGGCCGCGCGTGCGCACTCAGGCTCCCCACCACAAGCCTCACTCGGGTCACGGGACTCACCCTTGAGGTGTCTCCTGACCCACCCTTGAGGAGTCACGTCACCCACCCCTGAGGGGTCACGTGACCCACCCCTGAGGGGTCTCGTGACCCACCCCTGAGGGGTCACGTGACCCACCCCAGAGGGGTCACGTGACCCACCCCTGAGGGGTCTGCTGACCCACCCCTGAGGGGTCTCGTGACCCACCCCTGAGGGGTCACGTGACCCACCCTTGAGGGGTCTCGTGACCCACGCTTTTCGGGTCACGTGACCCGCCCTTTAGGGGTCTCGTGACCCACCCTTGAGGGGTCCCGTGACCCACCCTTGAGGGGTCTCGTGACCTACCCTTGGGAGGTCACCTGCCCCACCCTTGAGGGGTCACATGACCCACCTTGAGAGGTCACAGCAGTTTTACAGGGTCCCTGCGCACCTGTTCGGGGAAACAGAAGCCCTCCCTGCCACTCAGAGGACCGCACGATTTCCCACAGGCCACACTGCCTAGCAGCACCTTCAGCCCACCACAGACAGTGTGCTAAGGACATACTTGGGTACCGGGGACATGGGCGGGGGAATTCCCATGGAACTCTCTAAGGGCCCGGTGCCCTGTGTGGCCCGGGGAGTGCCCATGCCGTTCCTTGACCCCGCAGGACACTTGCATCCAGCAATAAGCAGCCCTCTGCCTCCACGGGGCTCAAACACCTGCGCCCGGTGTGCGGGCACCTGGCGTACGTGGAGGCAAACCCGCAGACCCCTCTGGCCCGAACCCACCACTGCGAAGATCACCCTTTCTTCCATCCGTAAAGGGGTCACGCTTGAGGAGTGGAAGAACATGGGGAGGCCCCCAGGAGATGGCTTTTCTCCGAGCCGCGGCTGGCTCGTTTCGGGCCTATACGTGGGCCGCGCATGCGCACTCAGGCTCCCAAGCACACACCTCCCTCGGCTCACCTAACCCACCCTTTAGAGGTCACAGCAGTTCCACAGGGTCCCTGGGCACCTGTCTATGGACACAGGAGCCCTCCCTGGCACCTAGAGGACCATGCGATTTCCGCTGGGGAACACTGCCCAGAAGCACTCCTAGCCTCGCACAGACACTGTGCGCAGGATAGACTTGTGGACGAGAGGCCTGGGCGGGGAATTTTCCAGGGAACTCTCTAAAGGCCAGGTGCCCTCTGTCGCCCTGGGAGTGCCCACGCCATCCCTTAACCCTGCAGGACACTATCATCCAGCAATAAGCAGCCCTCTGCCTCCACGAAGCTCGAACACCTGGGCCCGTTGTGAGAGCACCTGGCGTACGTGCAGGCAAACCCACAGGCCCCTCTGGCCCGAACCCACCACTGCGAAGATCCCCCTTTTCTTCCATCTGTAAAGGGGTCCTCCTTGAGGAGTGGAGGAACATGGGGAGGCCCCCAGGAGATGGCTTTTCTCCGAGCCGCGGCTGGCAGGTTTTGGGCCTATACCTGGGCCGCGCGTGCGCACTCAGGCTCCCCACCACAAGCCTCACTCGGGTCACGGGACTCACCCTTGAGGTGTCTCCTGACCCACCCTTGAGGAGTCACGTCACCCACCCCTGAGGGGTCACGTGACCCACCCCTGAGGGGTCACGTGACCCACCCCTGAGGGGTCTCGTGACCCACCCCTGAGGGGTCACGTGACCACCCCAGAGGGGTCACGTGACCCACCCCTGAGGGGTCTCGTGACCCACCCCTGAGGGGTCTCGTGACCCACGCTTTTCGGGTCACGTGACCCGCCCTTTAGGGGTCTCGTGATCCACCCTTGAGGGGTCCCGTGACCCACCCTTGAGGGGTCTCGTGACCCACCCTTGGGAGGTCACCTGCCCCACCCTTGAGGGGTCACATGACCCACCTTGAGAGGTCACAGCAGTTTTACAGGGTCCCTGCGCACCTGTTCGGGGAAACTGAAGCCCTCCCTGCCACTCAGAGGACCGCACGATTTCCCACAGGCCACACTGCCTATCAGCACCTTCAGCCCAGCACAGACAGTGTGCTAAGGACATACTTGGGTACCGGGGACATGGGCGGGGGAATTCCCATGGAACTCTCTAAGGGCCCGGTGCCCTGTGTGGCCCGGGGAGTGCCCATGCCGTTCCTTGACCCCGCAGGACACTTGCATCCAGCAATAAGCAGCCCTCTGCCTCCACGGGGCTCGAACACCAGCGCCCGGTGTGCGGGCACCTGGCGTACGTGGAGGCAAACCCGCAGACCCCTCTGGCCCGAACCCACCACTGCGAAGATCACCCTTTCTTCCATCCGTAAAGGGGTCACGCTTGAGGAGTGGAAGAACATGGGGAGGCCCCCAGGAGATGGCTTTTCTCCGAGCCGCGGCTGGCAGGTTTTGGGCCTATACCTGGGCCGCGCGTGCGCACTCAGGCTCCCCACCACAAGCCTCACTCGGGTCACGGGACTCACCCTTGAGGTGTCTCCTGACCCACCCTTGAGGAGTCACGTCACCCACCCCTGAGGGGTCACGTGACCCACCCCTGAGGGGTCACGTGACCCACCCCTGAGGGGTCTCGTGACCCACCCCTGAGGGGTCACGTGACCACCCCAGAGGGGTCACGTGACCCACCCCTGAGGGGTCTCGTGACCCACCCCTGAGGGGTCACGTGACCCACCCTTGAGGGGTCTCGTGACCCACGCTTTTCGGGTCACGTGACCCGCCCTTTAGGGGTCTCGTGATCCACCCTTGATGGGTCCCGTGACCCACCCTTGAGGGGTCTCGTGACCCACCCTTGGGAGGTCACCTGCCCCACCCTTGAGGGGTCACATGACGCACCTTGAGAGGTCACAGCAGTTTTACAGGGTTCCTGCGCACCTGTTCGGGGAAACAGAAGCCCTCCCTGCCACTCAGAGGACCGCACGATTTCCCACAGGCCACACTGCCTAGCAGCACCTTCAGCCCCGCACAGACAGTGTGCTAAGGAAAGACTTGGGTACCGGGTAATGGGCGGGGGAATTTCCATGGAACTCTCTAAGGGCCCGGTGCCCTGTGTGGCCCCGGGAGTGCCCATGCCGTTCCTTGACCCCGCAGGACACTTGCATCCAGCAATAAGCAGCCCTCTGCCTCCACGGGGCTCAAACACCTGCGCCCGGTGTGCGGGCACCTGGCTTACGTGGAGGCAAACCCGCAGACCCCTCTGGCCCGAACCCACCACTGCGAAGATCACCCTTTCTTCCATCCGTAAAGGGGTCACGCTTGAGGAGTGGAAGAACATGGGGAGGCCCCCAGGAGATGGCTTTTCTCCGAGCCGCGGCTGGCTCGTTTCGGGCCTATACGTGGGCCGCGCATGCGCACTCAGGCTCCCAAGCACACACCTCCCTCGGCTCACCTAACCCACCCTTTAGAGGTCACAGCAGTTCCACAGGGTCCCTGGGCACCTGTCTGTGGACACAGGAGCCCTCCCTGCCACCTAGAGGACCACGCGATTTCCGCTGGGGAACACTGCCCAGAAGCACTCCTAGCCTCGCACAGACACTGTGCGCAGGATAGACTTGTGGACGAGAGGCCTGGGCGGGGAATTTTCCAGGGAACTCTCTAAAGGCCAGGTGCCCTCTGTCGCCCTGGGAGTGCCCACGCCATCCCTTAACCCTGCAGGACACTATCATCCAGCAATAAGCAGCCCTCTGCCTCCACGGGGCTCGAACACCTGGGCCCGTTGTGAGAGCACCTGGCGTACGTGCAGGCAAACCCACAGACCCCTCTGGCCCGAACCCACCACTGCGAAGATCCCCCTTTTCTTCCATCTGTAAAGGGGTCCTCCTTGAGGAGTGGAGGAACATGGGGAGGCCCCCAGGAGATGGCTTTTCTCCGAGCCGCGGCTGGCAGGTTTTGGGCCTATACGTGGGCCGCGCGTGCGCACTCAGGCTCCCCACCACAAGCCTCACTCGGGTCACGGGACTCACCCTTGAGGTGTCTCCTGACCCACCCTTGAGGAGTCACGTCACCCACCCCTGAGGGGTCACGTGACCCACCCCAGAGGGGTCACGTGACCCACCCCTGAGGGGTCACGTGACCCACCCCTGAGGGGTCACGTGACCCACCCCAGAGGGGTCACGTGACCCACCCCTGAGGGGTCTCGTGACCCACCCCTGAGGGGTCTCGTGACCCACCCCTGAGGGGTCACGTGACCCACCCTTGAGGGGTCTCGTGACCCACGCTTTTCGGGTCACGTGACCCGCCCTTTAGGGGTCTCGTGACCCACCCTTGAGGGGTCCCGTGACCCACCCTTGAGGGGTCTCGTGACCCACCCTTGGGAGGTCACCTGCCCCACCCTTGAGGGGTCACATGACCCACCTTGAGAGGTCACAGCAGTTTTACAGGGTCCCTGCGCACCTGTTCGGGGAAACTGAAGCCCTCCCTGCCACTCAGAGGACCGCACGATTTCCCACAGGCCACACTGCCTATCAGCACCTTCAGCCCAGCACAGACAGTGTGCTAAGGACATACTTGGGTACCGGGGACATGGGCGGGGGAATTCCCATGGAACTCTCTAAGGGCCCGGTGCCCTGTGTGGCCCCGGGAGTGCCCATGCCGTTCCTTGACCCCGCAGGACACTTGCATCCAGCAATAAGCAGCCCTCTGCCTCCACGGGGCTCGAACACCAGCGCCCGGTGTGCGGGCACCTGGCGTACGTGGAGGCAAACCCGCAGACCCCTCTGGCCCGAACCCACCACTGCGAAGATCACCCTTTCTTCCATCCGTAAAGGGGTCACGCTTGAGGAGTGGAAGAACATGGGGAGGCCCCCAGGAGATGGCTTTTCTCCCAGCCGCGGCTGGCTCGTTTCGGGCCTATACGTGGGCCGCGCATGCGCACTCAGGCTCCCAAGCACACACCTCCCTCGGCTCACCTAACCCACCCTTTAGAGGTCACAGCAGTTCCACAGGGTCCCTGGGCACCTGTCTGTGGACACAGGAGCCCTCCCTGCCACCTAGAGGACCACGCGATTTCCGCTGGGGAACACTGCCCAGAAGCACTCCTAGCCTCGCACAGACACTGTGCGCAGGATAGACTTGTGGACGAGAGGCCTGGGCGGGGAATTTTCCAGGGAACTCTCTAAAGGCCAGGTGCCCTCTGTCGCCCTGGGAGTGCCCACGCCATCCCTTAACCCTGCAGGACACTATCATCCAGCAATAAGCAGCCCTCTGCCTCCACGGGGCTCGAACACCTGGGCCCGTTGTGAGAGCACCTGGCGTACGTGCAGGCAAACCCACAGACCCCTCTGGCCCGAACCCACCACTGCGAAGATCCCCCTTTTCTTCCATCTGTAAAGGGGTCCTCCTTGAGGAGTGGAGGAACATGGGGAGGCCCCCAGGAGATGGCTTTTCTCCGAGCCGCGGCTGGCAGGTTTTGGGCCTATACCTGGGCCGCGCGTGCGCACTCAGGCTCCCCACCACAAGCCTCACTCGGGTCACGGGACTCACCCTTGAGGTGTCTCCTGACCCACCCTTGAGGAGTCACGTCACCCACCCCTGAGGGGTCACGTGACCCACCCCAGAGGGGTCACGTGACCCACCCCTGAGGGGTCTCGTGACCCACCCCAGAGGGGTCACGTGACCCACCCCTGAGGGGTCTCGTGACCCACCCCTGAGGGGTCTCGTGACCCACCCCAGAGGGGTCACGTGACCCACCCCTGAGGGGTCTCGTGACCCACCCCTGAGGGGTCTCGTGACCCACCCTTGAGGGGTCCCGTGACCCACCCTTGAGGGGTCTCGTGACCTACCCTTGGGAGGTCACCTGCCCCACCCTTGAGGGGTCACATGACCCACCTTGAGAGGTCACAGCAGTTTTACAGGGTCCCTGCGCATCTGTTCGGGGAAACAGAAGCCCTCCCTGCCACTCAGAGGACCGCACGATTTCCCACAGGCCACACTGCCTATCAGCACCTTCAGCCCACCACAGACAGTGTGCTAAGGACATACTTGGGTACCGGGGACATGGGCGGGGGAATTCCCATGGAACTCTCTAAGGGCCCGGTGCCCTGTGTGGCCCGGGGAGTGCCCATGCCGTTCCTTGACCCCGCAGGACACTTGCATCCAGCAATAAGCAGCCCTCTGCCTCCACGGGGCTCAAACACCTGCGCCCGGTGTGCGGGCACCTGGGGTACGTGGAGGCAAACCCGCAGACCCCTCTGGCCCGAACCCACCACTGCGAAGATCACCCTTTCTTCCATCCGTAAAGGGGTCACGCTTGAGGAGTGGAAGAACATGGGGAGGCCCCCAGGAGATGGCTTTTCTCCGAGCCGCGGCTGGCTCGTTTCGGGCCTATACGTGGGCCGCGCATGCGCACTCAGGCTCCCAAGCACACACCTCCCTCGGCTCACCTAACCCACCCTTTAGAGGTCACAGCAGTTCCACAGGGTCCCTGGGCACCTGTCTGTGGACACAGGAGCCCTCCCTGCCACCTAGAGGACCACGCGATTTCCGCTGGGGAACACTGCCCAGAAGCACTCCTAGCCTCGCACAGACACTGTGCGCAGGATAGACTTGTGGACGAGAGGCCTGGGCGGGGAATTTTCCAGGGAACTCTCTAAAGGCCAGGTGCCCTCTGTCGCCCTGGGAGTGCCCACGCCATCCCTTAACCATGCAGGACACTATCATCCAGCAATAAGCAGCCCTCTGCCTCCACGGGGCTCGAACACCTGGGCCCGTTGTGAGAGCACCTGGCGTACGTGCAGGCAAACCCACAGACCCCTCTGGCCCGAACCCACCACTGCGAAGATCCCCCTTTTCTTCCATCTGTAAAGGGGTCCTCCTTGAGGAGTGGAGGAACATGGGGAGGCCCCCAGGAGATGGCTTTTCTCCGAGCCGCGGCTGGCAGGTTTTGGGCCTATACCTGGGCCGCGCGTGCGCACTCAGGCTCCCCACCACAAGCCTCACTCGGGTCACGGGACTCACCCTTGAGGTGTCTCCTGACCCACCCTTGAGGAGTCACGTCACCCACCCCTGAGGGGTCACGTGACCCACCCCAGAGGGGTCACGTGACCCACCCCAGAGGGATCACGTGACCCACCCCTGAGGGGTCTCGTGACCCACCCCTGAGGGGTCTCGTGACCCACCCCAGAGGGGTCACGTGACCCACCCCTGAGGGGTCTCGTGACCCACCCCTGAGGGGTCTCGTGACCCACCCCTGAGGGGTCACGTGACCCACCCTTGAGGGGTCTCGTGACCCACGCTTTTCGGGTCACGTGACCCGCCCTTTAGGGGTCTCGTGACCCACCCTTGAGGGGTCCCGTGACCCACCCTTGAGGGGTCTCGTGACCCACCCTTGGGAGGTCACCTGCCCCACACTTGAGGGGTCACATGACCCACGCTTTTCGGGTCACGTGACCCGCCCTTTAGGGGTCTCGTGACCCACCCTTGAGGGGTCCCGTGACCCACCCCTGAGGGGTCTCGTGACCCACCCCTGAGGGGTCACGTGACCCACCCTTGAGGGGTCTCGTGACCCACGCTTTTCGGGTCACGTGACCCGCCCTTTAGGGGTCTCGTGACCCACCCTTGAGGGGTCCCGTGACCCACCCTTGAGGGGTCTCGTGACCCACCCTTGGGAGGTCACCTGCCCCACCCTTGAGGGGTCACATGACCCACCTTGAGAGGTCACAGCAGTTTTACAGGGTCCCTGCGCACCTGTTCGGGGAAACTGAAGCCCTCCCTGCCACTCAGAGGACCGCACGATTTCCCACAGGCCACACTGCCTAGCAGCACCTTCAGCCCAGCACAGACAGTGTGCTAAGGACATACTTGGGTACCGGGGACATGGGCGGGGGAATTCCCATGGAACTCTCTAAGGGCCCGGTGCCCTGTGTGGCCCGGGGAGTGCCCATGCCGTTCCTTGACCCCGCAGGACACTTGCATCCAGCAATAAGCAGCCCTCTGCCTCCACGGGGCTCGAACACCAGCGCCCGGTGTGCGGGCACCTGGCGTACGTGGAGGCAAACCCGCAGACCCCTCTGGCCCGAACCCACCACTGCGAAGATCACCCTTTCTTCCATCCGTAAAGGGGTCACGCTTGAGGAGTGGAAGAACATGGGGAGGCCCCCAGGAGATGGCTTTTCTCCGAGCCGCGGCTGGCTCGTTTCGGGCCTATACGTGGGCCGCACATGCGCACTCAGGCTCCCAAGCACACACCTCCCTCGGCTCACCTAACCCACCCTTTAGAGGTCACAGCAGTTCCACAGGGTCCCTGGGCACCTGACTGTGGACACAGGAGCCCTCCCTGCCACCTAGAGGACCACGCGATTTCCGCTGGGGAACACTGCCCAGAAGCACTCCTAGCCTCGCACAGACACTGTGCGCAGGATAGACTTGTGGACGAGAGGCCTGGGCGGGGAATTTTCCAGGGAACTCTCTAAAGGCCAGGTGCCCTCTGTCGCCCTGGGAGTGCCGACGCCATCCCTTAACCCTGCAGGACACTATCATCCAGCAATAAGCAGCCCTCTGCCTCCACGGGGCTCGAACACCTGGGCCCGTTGTGAGAGCACCTGGCGTACGTGCAGGCAAACCCACAACCCCTCTGGCCCGAACCCACCACTGCGAATTTCCCCCTTTTCTTCCATCTGTAAAGGGGTCCTCCTTGAGGAGTGGAGGAACATGGGGAGGCCCCCAGGAGATGGCTTTTCTCCGAGCCGCGGCTGGCAGGTTTTGGGCCTATACCTGGGCCGCGCGTGCGCACTCAGGCTCCCCACCACAAGCCTCACTCGGGTCACGGGACTCACCCTTGAGGTGTCTCCTGACCCACCCTTGAGGAGTCACGTCACCCACCCCTGAGGGGTCACGTGACCCACCCCTGAGGGGTCTCGTGACCCACCCCTGAGGGGTCACGTGACCCACCCCAGAGGGGTCACGTGACCCACCCCTGAGGGGTCTGCTGACCCACCCCTGAGGGGTCTCGTGACCCACCCCTGAGGGGTCACGTGACCCACCCTTGAGGGGTCTCGTGACCCACGCTTTTCGGGTCACGTGACCCGCCCTTTAGGGGTCTCGTGACCCACCCTTGAGGGGTCCCGTGACCCACCCTTGAGGGGTCTCGTGACCTACCCTTGGGAGGTCACCTGCCCCACCCTTGAGGGGTCACATGACCCACCTTGAGAGGTCACAGCAGTTTTACAGGGTCCCTGCGCACCTGTTCGGGGAAACAGAAGCCCTCCCTGCCACTCAGAGGACCGCACGATTTCCCACAGGCCACACTGCCTAGCAGCACCTTCAGCCCACCACAGACAGTGTGCTAAGGACATACTTGGGTACCGGGGACATGGGCGGGGGAATTCCCATGGAACTCTCTAAGGGCCCGGTGCCCTGTGTGGCCCGGGGAGTGCCCATGCCGTTCCTTGACCCCGCAGGACACTTGCATCCAGCAATAAGCAGCCCTCTGCCTCCACGGGGCTCAAACACCTGCGCCCGGTGTGCGGGCACCTGGCGTACGTGGAGGCAAACCCGCAGACCCCTCTGGCCCGAACCCACCACTGCGAAGATCACCCTTTCTTCCATCCGTAAAGGGGTCACGCTTGAGGAGTGGAAGAACATGGGGAGGCCCCCAGGAGATGGCTTTTCTCCGAGCCGCGGCTGGCTCGTTTCGGGCCTATACGTGGGCCGCGCATGCGCACTCAGGCTCCCAAGCACACACCTCCCTCGGCTCACCTAACCCACCCTTTAGAGGTCACAGCAGTTCCACAGGGTCCCTGCGCACCTGTCTATGGACACAGGAGCCCTCCCTGGCACCTAGAGGACCATGCGATTTCCGCTGGGGAACACTGCCCAGAAGCACTCCTAGCCTCGCACAGACACTGTGCGCAGGATAGACTTGTGGACGAGAGGCCTGGGCGGGGAATTTTCCAGGGAACTCTCTAAAGGCCAGGTGCCCTCTGTCGCCCTGGGAGTGCCCACGCCATCCCTTAACCCTGCAGGACACTATCATCCAGCAATAAGCAGCCCTCTGCCTCCACGAAGCTCGAACACCTGGGCCCGTTGTGAGAGCACCTGGCGTACGTGCAGGCAAACCCACAGGCCCCTCTGGCCCGAACCCACCACTGCGAAGATCCCCCTTTTCTTCCATCTGTAAAGGGGTCCTCCTTGAGGAGTGGAGGAACATGGGGAGGCCCCCAGGAGATGGCTTTTCTCCGAGCCGCGGCTGGCAGGTTTTGGGCCTATACCTGGGCCGCGCGTGCGCACTCAGGCTCCCCACCACAAGCCTCACTCGGGTCACGGGACTCACCCTTGAGGTGTCTCCTGACCCACCCTTGAGGAGTCACGTCACCCACCCCTGAGGGGTCACGTGACCCACCCCAGAGGGGTCACGTGACCCACCCCTGAGGGGTCTCGTGACCCACCCCTGAGGGGTCACGTGACCCACCCCAGAGGGGTCACGTGACCCAACCCTGAGGGGTCTCGTGACCCACCCCTGAGGGGTCTCGTGACCCACCCCTGAGGGGTCACGTGACCCACCCTTGAGGGGTCTCGTGACCCACGCTTTTCGGGTCACGTGACCCGCCCTTTAGGGGTCTCGTGACCCACCCTTGAGGGGTCCCGTGACCCACCCTTGAGGGGTCTCGTGACCCACCCTTGGGAGGTCACCTGCCCCACCCTTGAGGGGTCACATGACCCACCTTGAGAGGTCACAGCAGTTTTACAGGGTCCCTGCGCACCTGTTCGGGGAAACTGAAGCCCTCCCTGCCACTCAGAGGACCGCACGATTTCCCACAGGCCACACTGCCTATCAGCACCTTCAGCCCAGCACAGACAGTGTGCTAAGGACATACTTGGGTACCGGGGACATGGGCGGGGGAATTCCCATGGAACTCTCTAAGGGCCCGGTGCCCTGTGTGGCCCGGGGAGTGCCCATGCCGTTCCTTGACCCCGCAGGACACTTGCATCCAGCAATAAGCAGCCCTCTGCCTCCACGGGGCTCGAACACCAGCGCCCGGTGTGCGGGCACCTGGCGTACGTGGAGGCAAACCCGCAGACCCCTCTGGCCCGAACCCACCACAGCGAAGATCACCCTTTTTTCCATCCGTAAAGGGGTCACGCTTGAGGAGTGGAAGAACATGGGGAGGCCCCCAGGAGATGGCTTTTCTCCGAGCCGCGGCTGGCTCGTTTCGGGCCTATACCTGGGCCGCGCGTGCGCACTCAGGCTCCCCACCACAAGCCTCACTCGGGTCACGGGACTCACCCTTGAGGTGTCTCCTGACCCACCCTTGAGGAGTCACGTCACCCACCCCTGAGGGGTCACGTGACCCACCCCTGAGGGGTCACGTGACCCACCCCTGAGGGGTCTCGTGACCCACCCCTGAGGGGTCACGTGACCCACCCCAGAGGGGTCACGTGACCCACCCCTGAGGGGTCTCGTGACCCACCCCTGAGGGGTCACGTGACCCACCCTTGAGGGGTCTCGTGACCCACGCTTTTCGGGTCACGTGACCCGCCCTTTAGGGGTCTCGTGATCCACCCTTGAGGGGTCCCGTGACCCACCCTTGAGGGGTCTCGTGACCCACCCTTGGGAGGTCACCTGCCCCACCCTTGAGGGGTCACATGACGCACCTTGAGAGGTCACAGCAGTTTTACAGGGTCCCTGCGCACCTGTTCGGGGAAACAGAAGCCCTCCCTGCCACTCAGAGGACCGCACGATTTCCCACAGGCCACACGGCCTAGCAGCACCTTCAGCCCCGCACAGACAGTGTGCTAAGGAAAGACTTGGGTACCGGGGACATGGGCGGGGGAATTTCCATGGAACTCTCTAAGGGCCCGGTGCCCTGTGTGGCCCCGGGAGTGCCCATGCCGTTCCTTGACCCCGCAGGACACTTGCATCCAGCAATAAGCAGCCCTCTGCCTCCACGGGGCTCAAACACCTGCGCCCGGTGTGCGGGCACCTGGCTTACGTGGAGGCAAACCCGCAGACCCCTCTGGCCCGAACCCACCACTGCGAAGATCACCCTTTCTTCCATCCGTAAAGGGGTCACGCTTGAGGAGTGGAAGAACATGGGGAGGCCCCCAGGAGATGGCTTTTCTCCGAGCCGCGGCTGGCTCGTTTCGGGCCTATACGTGGGCCGCGCATGCGCACTCAGGCTCCCAAGCACACACCTCCCTCGGCTCTCCTAACCCACCCTTTAGAGGTCACAGCAGTTCCACAGGGTCCCTGGGCACCTGTCTGTGGACACAGGAGCCCTCCCTGCCACCTAGAGGACCACGCGATTTCCGCTGGGGAACACTGCCCAGAAGCACTCCTAGCCTCGCACAGACACTGTGCGCAGGATAGACTTGTGGACGAGAGGCCTGGGCGGGGAATTTTCCAGGGAACTCTCTAAAGGCCAGGTGCCCTCTGTCGCCCTGGGAGTGCCCACGCCATCCCTTAACCCTGCAGGACACTATCATCCAGCAATAAGCAGCCCTCTGCCTCCACGGGGCTCGAAATCCTGGGCCCGTTGTGAGAGCACCTGGCGTACGTGCAGGCAAACCCACAGACCCCTCTGGCCCGAACCCACCACTGCGAAGATCCCCCTTTTCTTCCATCTGTAAAGGGGTCCTCCTTGAGGAGTGGAGGAACATGGGGAGGCCCCCAGGAGATGGCTTTTCTCCGAGCCGCGGCTGGCAGGTTTTGGGCCTATACGTGGGCCGCGCGTGCGCACTCAGGCTCCCCACCACAAGCCTCACTCGGGTCACGGGACTCACCCTTGAGGTGTCTCCTGACCCACCCTTGAGGAGTCACGTCACCCACCCCTGAGGGGTCACGTGACCCACCCCAGAGGGGTCACGTGACCCACCCCTGAGGGGTCTCGTGACCCACCCCTGAGGGGTCACGTGACCCACCCCTGAGGGGTCACGTGACCCACCCCTGAGGGGTCTCGTGACCCACCCCTGAGGGGTCTCGTGACCCACCCCTGAGGGGTCACGTGACCCACCCTTGAGGGGTCTCGTGACCCACGCTTTTCGGGTCACGTGACCCGCCCTTTAGGGGTCTCGTGACCCACCCTTGAGGGGTCCCGTGACCCACCCTTGAGGGGTCTCGTGACCCACCCTTGGGAGGTCACCTGCCCCACCCTTGAGGGGTCACATGACCCACCTTGAGAGGTCACAGCAGTTTTACAGGGTCCCTGCGCACCTGTTCGGGGAAACTGAAGCCCTCCCTGCCACTCAGAGGACCGCACGATTTCCCACAGGCCACACTGCCTATCAGCACCTTCAGCCCAGCACAGACAGTGTGCTAAGGACATACTTGGGTACCGGGGACATGGGCGGGGGAATTCCCATGGAACTCTCTAAGGGCCCGGTGCCCTGTGTGGCCCGGGGAGTGCCCATGCCGTTCCTTGACCCCGCAGGACACTTGCATCCAGCAATAAGCAGCCCTCTGCCTCCACGGGGCTCGAACACCAGCGCCCGGTGTGCGGGCACCTGGCGTACGTGGAGGCAAACCCGCAGACCCCTCTGGCCCGAACCCACCACAGCGAAGATCACCCTTTCTTCCATCCGTAAAGGGGTCACGCTTGAGGAGTGGAAGAACATGGGGAGGCCCCCAGGAGATGGCTTTTCTCCGAGCCGCGGCTGGCTCGTTTCGGGCCTATACCTGGGCCGCGCGTGCGCACTCAGGCTCCCCACCACAAGCCTCACTCGGGTCACGGGACTCACCCTTGAGGTGTCTCCTGACCCACCCTTGAGGAGTCACGTCACCCACCCCTGAGGGGTCACGTGACCCACCCCTGAGGGGTCACGTGACCCACCCCTGAGGGGTCTCGTGACCCACCCCTGAGGGGTCACGTGACCACCCCAGAGGGGTCACGTGACCCACCCCTGAGGGGTCTCGTGACCCACCCCTGAGGGGTCACGTGACCCACCCTTGAGGGGTCACGTGACCCACGCTTGAGGGGTCTCGTGACCCACGCTTTTCGGGTCACGTGACCCGCCCTTTAGGGGTCTCGTGACCCACCCCTGAGGGGTCACGTGACCCAAGCTTGAGGGGTCTCGTGACCCACGCTTTTCGGGTCACGTGACCCGCCCTTTAGGGGTCTCGTGACCCACCCTTGAGGGGTCCCTTGACCCACCCTTGAGGGGTCTCGTGACCCACCCTTGGGAGGTCACCTGCCCCACTCTTGAGGGGTCACATGACGCACCTTGAGAGGTCACAGCAGTTTTACAGGGTCCCTGCGAACCTGTTCGGGGAAACTGAAGCCCTCCCTGCCACTCAGAGGACCGCACGATTTCCCACAGGCCACACTGCCTATCAGCACCTTCAGCCCAGCACAGACAGTGTGCTAAGGACATACTTGGGTACCGGGGACATGGGCGGGGGAATTCCCATGGAACTCTCTAAGGGCCCGGTGCCCTGTGTGGCCCGGGGAGTGCCCTAGCCGTTCCTTGACCCCGCAGGACACTTGCATCCAGCAATAAGCAGCCCTCTGCCTCCACGGGGCTCGAACACCAGCGCCCGGTGTGCGGGCACCTGGCGTACGTGGAGGCAAACCCGCAGACCCCTCTGGCCCGAACCCACCACTGCGAAGATCACCCTTTCTTCCATCCGTAAAGGGGTCACGCTTGAGGAGTGGAAGAACATGGGGAGGCCCCCAGGAGATGGCTTTTCTCCGAGCCGCGGCTGGCAGGTTTTGGGCCTATACCTGGGCCGCGCGTGCGCACTCAGGCTCCCCACCACAAGCCTCACTCGGGTCACGGGACTCACCCTTGAGGTGTCTCCTGACCCACCCTTGAGGAGTCACGTCACCCACCCCTGAGGGGTCACGTGACCCACCCCTGAGGGGTCACGTGACCCACCCCTGAGGGGTCTCGTGACCCACCCCTGAGGGGTCACGTGACCACCCCAGAGGGGTCACGTGACCCACCCCTGAGGGGTCTCGTGACCCACCCCTGAGGGGTCACGTGACCCACCCTTGAGGGGTCTCGTGACCCACGCTTTTCGGGTCACGTGACCCGCCCTTTAGGGGTCTCGTGATCCGCCTTGATGGGTCCCGTGACCCACCCTTGAGGGGTCTCGTGACCCACCCTTGGGAGGTCACCTGCCCCACCCTTGAGGGATCACATGACGCACCTTGAGAGGTCACAGCAGTTTTACAGGGTTCCTGCGCACCTGTTCGGGGAAACAGAAGCCCTCCCTGCCACTCAGAGGACCGCACGATTTCCCACAGGCCACACTGCCTAGCAGCACCTTCAGCCCCGCACAGACAGTGTGCTAAGGAAAGACTTGGGTACCGGGTAATGGGCGGGGGAATTTCCATGGAACTCTCTAAGGGCCCGGTGCCCTGTGTGGCCCCGGGAGTGCCCATGCCGTTCCTTGACCCCGCAGGACACTTGCATCCAGCAATAAGCAGCCCTCTGCCTCCACGGGGCTCAAACACCTGCGCCCGGTGTGCGGGCACCTGGCTTACGTGGAGGCAAACCCGCAGACCCCTCTGGCCCGAACCCACCACTGCGAAGATCACCCTTTCTTCCATCCGTAAAGGGGTCACGCTTGAGGAGTGGAAGAACATGGGGAGGCCCCCAGGAGATGGCTTTTCTCCGAGCCGCGGCTGGCTCGTTTCGGGCCTATACGTGGGCCGCGCATGCGCACTCAGGCTCCCAAGCACACACCTCCCTCGGCTCACCTAACCCACCCTTTAGAGGTCACAGCAGTTCCACAGGGTCCCTGGGCACCTGTCTGTGGACACAGGAGCCCTCCCTGCCACCTAGAGGACCACGCGATTTCCGCTGGGGAACACTGCCCAGAAGCACTCCTAGCCTCGCACAGACACTGTGCGCAGGATAGACTTGTGGACGAGAGGCCTGGGCGGGGAATTTTCCAGGGAACTCTCTAAAGGCCAGGTGCCCTCTGTCGCCCTGGGAGTGCCCACGCCATCCCTTAACCCTGCAGGACACTATCATCCAGCAATAAGCAGCCCTCTGCCTCCACGGGGCTCGAAATCCTGGGCCCGTTGTGAGAGCACCTGGCGTACGTGCAGGCAAACCCACAGACCCCTCTGGCCCGAACCCACCACTGCGAAGATCCCCCTTTTCTTCCATCTGTAAAGGGGTCCTCCTTGAGGAGTGGAGGAACATGGGGAGGCCCCCAGGAGATGGCTTTTCTCCGAGCCGCGGCTGGCAGGTTTTGGGCCTATACGTGGGCCGCGCGTGCGCACTCAGGCTCCCCACCACAAGCCTCACTCGGGTCACGGGACTCACCCTTGAGGTGTCTCCTGACCCACCCTTGAGGAGTCACGTCACCCACCCCTGAGGGGTCACGTGACCCACCCCAGAGGGGTCACGTGACCCACCCCTGAGGGGTCACGTGACCCACCCCTGAGGGGTCACGTGACCCACCCCAGAGGGGTCACGTGACCCACCCCTGAGGGGTCTCGTGACCCACCCCTGAGGGGTCTCGTGACCCACCCCTGAGGGGTCACGTGACCCACCCTTGAGGGGTCTCGTGACCCACGCTTTTCGGGTCACGTGACCCGCCCTTTAGGGGTCTCGTGACCCACCCTTGAGGGGTCCCGTGACCCACCCTTGAGGGGTCT
Organism: Desmodus rotundus; assembly: GCF_022682495.2. NCBI lineage: Eukaryota > Metazoa > Chordata > Mammalia > Chiroptera > Phyllostomidae > Desmodus > Desmodus rotundus. The sequence continues at coordinate 48,720 of NW_026527294.1, read as the reverse complement.
CGTGACCCACCCTTGGGAGGTCACCTGCCCCACCCTTGAGGGGTCACATGACCCACCTTGAGAGGTCACAGCAGTTTTACAGGGTCCCTGCGCACCTGTTCGGGGAAACTGAAGCCCTCCCTGCCACTCAGAGGACCGCACGATTTCCCACAGGCCACACTGCCTATCAGCACCTTCAGCCCAGCACAGACAGTGTGCTAAGGACATACTTGGGTACCGGGGACATGGGCGGGGGAATTCCCATGGAACTCTCTAAGGGCCCGGTGCCCTGTGTGGCCCGGGGAGTGCCCATGCCGTTCCTTGACCCCGCAGGACACTTGCATCCAGCAATAAGCAGCCCTCTGCCTCCACGGGGCTCGAACACCAGCGCCCGGTGTGCGGGCACCTGGCGTACGTGGAGGCAAACCCGCAGACCCCTCTGGCCCGAACCCACCACTGCGAAGATCACCCTTTCTTCCATCCGTAAAGGGGTCACGCTTGAGGAGTGGAAGAACATGGGGAGGCCCCCAGGAGATGGCTTTTCTCCGAGCCGCGGCTGGCAGGTTTTGGGCCTATACCTGGGCCGCGCGTGCGCACTCAGGCTCCCCACCACAAGCCTCACTCGGGTCACGGGACTCACCCTTGAGGTGTCTCCTGACCCACCCTTGAGGAGTCACGTCACCCACCCCTGAGGGGTCACGTGACCCACCCCTGAGGGGTCACGTGACCCACCCCTGAGGGGTCTCGTGACCCACCCCTGAGGGGTCACGTGACCACCCCAGAGGGGTCACGTGACCCACCCCTGAGGGGTCTCGTGACCCACCCCTGAGGGGTCACGTGACCCACCCTTGAGGGGTCTCGTGACCCACCCTTGGGAGGTCACCTGCCCCACCCTTGAGGGGTCACATGACGCACCTTGAGAGGTCACAGCAGTTTTACAGGGTTCCTGCGCACCTGTTCGGGGAAACAGAAGCCCTCCCTGCCACTCAGAGGACCGCACGATTTCCCACAGGCCACACTGCCTAGCAGCACCTTCAGCCCCGCACAGACAGTGTGCTAAGGAAAGACTTGGGTACCGGGTAATGGGCGGGGGAATTTCCATGGAACTCTCTAAGGGCCCGGTGCCCTGTGTGGCCCGGGGAGTGCCCATGCCGTTCCTTGACCCCGCAGGACACTTGCATCCAGCAATAAGCAGCCCTCTGCCTCCACGGGGCTCAAACACCTGCGCCCGGTGTGCGGGCACCTGGCTTACGTGGAGGCAAACCCGCAGACCCCTCTGGCCCGAACCCACCACTGCGAAGATCACCCTTTCTTCCATCCGTAAAGGGGTCACGCTTGAGGAGTGGAAGAACATGGGGAGGCCCCCAGGAGATGGCTTTTCTCCGAGCCGCGGCTGGCTCGTTTCGGGCCTATACGTGGGCCGCGCATGCGCACTCAGGCTCCCAAGCACACACCTCCCTCGGCTCACCTAACCCACCCTTTAGAGGTCACAGCAGTTCCACAGGGTCCCTGGGCACCTGTCTGTGGACACAGGAGCCCTCCCTGCCACCTAGAGGACCACGCGATTTCCGCTGGGGAACACTGCCCAGAAGCACTCCTAGCCTCGCACAGACACTGTGCGCAGGATAGACTTGTGGACGAGAGGCCTGGGCGGGGAATTTTCCAGGGAACTCTCTAAAGGCCAGGTGCCCTCTGTCGCCCTGGGAGTGCCGACGCCATCCCTTAACCCTGCAGGACACTATCATCCAGCAATAAGCAGCCCTCTGCCTCCACGGGGCTCGAACACCTGGGCCCGTTGTGAGAGCACCTGGCGTACGTGCAGGCAAACCCACAACCCCTCTGGCCCGAACCCACCACTGCGAATTTCCCCCTTTTCTTCCATCTGTAAAGGGGTCCTCCTTGAGGAGTGGAGGAACATGGGGAGGCCCCCAGGAGATGGCTTTTCTCCGAGCCGCGGCTGGCAGGTTTTGGGCCTATACCAGAGCCGCGCGTGCGCACTCAGGCTCCCCACCACAAGCCTCACTCGGGTCACGGGACTCACCCTTGAGGTGTCTCCTGACCCACCCTTGAGGAGTCACGTCACCCACCCCTGAGGGGTCACGTGACCCACCCCTGAGGGGTCTCGTGACCCACCCCTGAGGGGTCACGTGACCCACCCCAGAGGGGTCACGTGACCCACCCCTGAGGGGTCTGGTGACCCACCCCTGAGGGGTCTCGTGACCCACCCCTGAGGGGTCACGTGACCCACCCTTGAGGGGTCTCGTGACCCACGCTTTTCGGGTCACGTGACCCGCCCTTTAGGGGTCTCGTGACCCACCCTTGAGGGGTCCCGTGACCCACCCTTGAGGGGTCTCGTGACCCACCCTTGGGAGGTCACCTGCCCCACCCTTGAGGGGTCACATGACCCACCTTGAGAGGTCACAGCAGTTTTACAGGGTCCCTGCGCACCTGTTCGGGGAAACTGAAGCCCTCCCTGCCACTCAGAGGACCGCACGATTTCCCACAGGCCACACTGCCTATCAGCACCTTCAGCCCAGCAGAGACAGTGTGTTAAGGACATACTTGGGTACCGGGGACATGGGCGGGGGAATTCCCATGGAACTCTCTAAGGGCCCGGTGCCCTGTGTGGCCCGGGGAGTGCCCATGCCGTTCCTTGACCCCGCAGGACACTTGCATCCAGCAATAAGCAGCCCTCTGCCTCCACGGGGCTCGAACACCAGCGCCCTGTGTGCGGGCACCTGGCGTACGTGGAGGCAAACCCGCAGACCCCTCTGGCCCGAACCCACCACTGCGAAGATCACCCTTTCTTCCATCCGTAAAGGGGTCACGCTTGAGGAGTGGAAGAACATGGGGAGGCCCCCAGGAGATGGCTTTTCTCCGAGCCGCGGCTGGCTCGTTTCGGGCCTATACGTGGGCCGCGCATGCGCACTCAGGCTCCCAAGCACACACCTCCCTCGGCTCACCTAACCCACCCTTTAGAGGTCACAGCAGTTCCACAGGGTCCCTGGACACCTGTCTGTGGACACAGGAGCCCTCCCTGCCACCTAGAGGACCACGCGATTTCCGCTGGGGAACACTGCCCAGAAGCACTCCTAGCCTCGCACAGACACTGTGCGCAGGATAGACTTGTGGACGAGAGGCCTGGGCGGGGAATTTTCCAGGGAACTCTCTAAAGGCCAGGTGCCCTCTGTCGCCCTGGGAGTGCCCACGCCATCCCTTAACCCTACAGGACACTATCATCCAGCAATAAGCAGCCCTCTGCCTCCACGGGGCTCGAACACCTGGGCCCGTTGTGAGAGCACCTGGCGTACGTGCAGGCAAACCCACAGACCCCTCTGGCCCGAACCCACCACTGCGAAGATCCCCCTTTTCTTCCATCTGTAAAGGGGTCCTCCTTGAGGAGTGGAGGAACATGGGGAGGCCCCCAGGAGATGGCTTTTCTCCGAGCCGCGGCTGGCTCGTTTCGGGCCTATACCTGGGCCGCGCGTGCGCACTCAGGCTCCCCACCACAAGCCTCACTCGGGTCACGGGACTCACCCTTGAGGTGTCTCCTGACCCACCCTTGAGGAGTCACGTCACCCACCCCTGAGGGGTCACGTGACCCACCCCTGAGGGGTCACGTGACCTACCCCTGAGGGGTCTCGTGACCCACCCCTGAGGGGTCACGTGACCACCCCAGAGGGGTCACGTGACCCACCCCTGAGGGGTCTCGTGACCCACCCCTGAGGGGTCACGTGACCCACCCTTGAGGGGTCTCGTGACCCACGCTTTTCGGGTCACGTGACCCGCCCTTTAGGGGTCTCGTGATCCACCCTTGAGGGGTCCCGTGACCCACCCTTGAGGGGTCTCGTGACCCACCCTTGGGAGGTCACCTGCCCCACCCTTGAGGGGTCACATGACGCACCTTGAGAGGTCACAGCAGTTTTACAGGGTCCCTGCGCACCTGTTCGGGGAAACAGAAGCCCTCCCTGCCACTCAGAGGACCGCACGATTTCCCACAGGCCACACTGCCTAGCAGCACCTTCAGCCCCGCACAGACAGTGTGCTAAGGACAGACTTGGGTACCGGGGACATGGGCGAGGGAATTCCCATGGAACTCTCTAAGGGCCCGGTGCCCTGTGTGGCCCCGGGAGTGCCCATGCCGTTCCTTGACCCCGCAGGACACTTGCATCCAGCAATAAGCAGCCCTCTGCCTCCACGGGGCTCAAACACCTGCGCCCGGTGTGCGGGCACGTGGCTTACGTGGAGGCAAACCCGCAGACCCCTCTGGCCCGAACCCACCACTGCGAAGATCACCCTTTCTTCCATCCGTAAAGGGGTCACGCTTGAGGAGTGGAAGAACATGGGGAGGCCCCCAGGAGATGGCTTTTCTCCGAGCCGCGGCTGGCTCGTTTCGGGCCTATACGTGGGCCGCGCATGCGCACTCAGGCTCCCAAGCACACACCTCCCTCGGCTCACCTAACCCACCCTTTAGAGGTCACAGCAGTTCCACAGGGTCCCTGGGCACCTGTCTGTGGACACAGGAGCCCTCCCTGCCACCTAGAGGACCACGCGATTTCCGCTGGGGAACACTGCCCAGAAGCACTCCTAGCCTCGCACAGACACTGTGCGCAGGATAGACTTGTGGACGAGAGGCCTGGGCGGGGAATTTTCCAGGGAACTCTCTAAAGGCCAGGTGCCCTCTGTCGCCCTGGGAGTGCCGACGCCATCCCTTAACCCTGCAGGACACTATCATCCAGCAATAAGCAGCCCTCTGCCTCCACGGGGCTCGAACACCTGGGCCCGTTGTGAGAGCACCTGGCGTACGTGCAGGCAAACCCACAACCCCTCTGGCCCGAACCCACCACTGCGAATTTCCCCCTTTTCTTCCATCTGTAAAGGGGTCCTCCTTGAGGAGTGGAGGAACATGGGGAGGCCCCCAGGAGATGGCTTTTCTCCGAGCCGCGGCTGGCAGGTTTTGGGCCTATACCAGAGCCGCGCGTGCGCACTCAGGCTCCCCACCACAAGCCTCACTCGGGTCACGGGACTCACCCTTGAGGTGTCTCCTGACCCACCCTTGAGGAGTCACGTCACCCACCCCTGAGGGGTCACGTGACCCACCCCTGAGGGGTCTCGTGACCCACCCCTGAGGGGTCACGTGACCCACCCCAGAGGGGTCACGTGACCCACCCCTGAGGGGTCTGGTGACCCACCCCTGAGGGGTCTCGTGACCCACCCCTGAGGGGTCACGTGACCCACCCTTGAGGGGTCTCGTGACCCACGCTTTTCGGGTCACGTGACCCGCCCTTTAGGGGTCTCGTGACCCACCCTTGAGGGGTCCCGTGACCCACCCTTGAGGGGTCTCGTGACCCACCCTTGGGAGGTCACCTGCCCCACCCTTGAGGGGTCACATGACCCACCTTGAGAGGTCACAGCAGTTTTACAGGGTCCCTGCGCACCTGTTCGGGGAAACTGAAGCCCTCCCTGCCACTCAGAGGACCGCACGATTTCCCACAGGCCACACTGCCTATCAGCACCTTCAGCCCAGCAGAGACAGTGTGTTAAGGACATACTTGGGTACCGGGGACATGGGCGGGGGAATTCCCATGGAACTCTCTAAGGGCCCGGTGCCCTGTGTGGCCCGGGGAGTGCCCATGCCGTTCCTTGACCCCGCAGGACACTTGCATCCAGCAATAAGCAGCCCTCTGCCTCCACGGGGCTCGAACACCAGCGCCCTGTGTGCGGGCACCTGGCGTACGTGGAGGCAAACCCGCAGACCCCTCTGGCCCGAACCCACCACTGCGAAGATCACCCTTTCTTCCATCCGTAAAGGGGTCACGCTTGAGGAGTGGAAGAACATGGGGAGGCCCCCAGGAGATGGCTTTTCTCCGAGCCGCGGCTGGCTCGTTTCGGGCCTATACGTGGGCCGCGCATGCGCACTCAGGCTCCCAAGCACACACCTCCCTCGGCTCACCTAACCCACCCTTTAGAGGTCACAGCAGTTCCACAGGGTCCCTGGACACCTGTCTGTGGACACAGGAGCCCTCCCTGCCACCTAGAGGACCACGCGATTTCCGCTGGGGAACACTGCCCAGAAGCACTCCTAGCCTCGCACAGACACTGTGCGCAGGATAGACTTGTGGACGAGAGGCCTGGGCGGGGAATTTTCCAGGGAACTCTCTAAAGGCCAGGTGCCCTCTGTCGCCCTGGGAGTGCCCACGCCATCCCTTAACCCTACAGGACACTATCATCCAGCAATAAGCAGCCCTCTGCCTCCACGGGGCTCGAACACCTGGGCCCGTTGTGAGAGCACCTGGCGTACGTGCAGGCAAACCCACAGACCCCTCTGGCCCGAACCCACCACTGCGAAGATCCCCCTTTTCTTCCATCTGTAAAGGGGTCCTCCTTGAGGAGTGGAGGAACATGGGGAGGCCCCCAGGAGATGGCTTTTCTCCGAGCCGCGGCTGGCTCGTTTCGGGCCTATACCTGGGCCGCGCGTGCGCACTCAGGCTCCCCACCACAAGCCTCACTCGGGTCACGGGACTCACCCTTGAGGTGTCTCCTGACCCACCCTTGAGGAGTCACGTCACCCACCCCTGAGGGGTCACGTGACCCACCCCTGAGGGGTCACGTGACCTACCCCTGAGGGGTCTCGTGACCCACCCCTGAGGGGTCACGTGACCACCCCAGAGGGGTCACGTGACCCACCCCTGAGGGGTCTCGTGACCCACCCCTGAGGGGTCACGTGACCCACCCTTGAGGGGTCTCGTGACCCACGCTTTTCGGGTCACGTGACCCGCCCTTTAGGGGTCTCGTGATCCACCCTTGAGGGGTCCCGTGACCCACCCTTGAGGGGTCTCGTGACCCACCCTTGGGAGGTCACCTGCCCCACCCTTGAGGGGTCACATGACGCACCTTGAGAGGTCACAGCAGTTTTACAGGGTCCCTGCGCACCTGTTCGGGGAAACAGAAGCACTCCCTGCCACTCAGAGGACCGCACGATTTCCCACAGGCCACACTGCCTAGCAGCACCTTCAGCCCCGCACAGACAGTGTGCTAAGGACAGACTTGGGTACCGGGGACATGGGCGAGGGAATTCCCATGGAACTCTCTAAGGGCCCGGTGCCCTGTGTGGCCCCGGGAGTGCCCATGCCGTTCCTTGACCCCGCAGGACACTTGCATCCAGCAATAAGCAGCCCTCTGCCTCCACGGGGCTCAAACACCTGCGCCCGGTGTGCGGGCACCTGGCTTACGTGGAGGCAAACCCGCAGACCCCTCTGGCCCGAACCCACCACTGCAAAGATCACCCTTTCTTCCATCCGTAAAGGGGTCACGCTTGAGGAGTGGAAGAACATGGGGAGGCCCCCAGGAGATGGCTTTTCTCCGAGCCGCGGCTGGCTCGTTTCGGGCCTATACGTGGGCCGCGCATGCGCACTCAGGCTCCCAAGCACACACCTCCCTCGGCTCACCTAACCCACCCTTTAGAGGTCACAGCAGTTCCACAGGGTCCCTGGGCACCTGTCCGTGGACACAGGAGCCCTCCCTGCCACCTAGAGGACCACGCGATTTCCGCTGGGGAACACTGCCCAGAAGCACTCCTAGCCTCGCACAGACACTGTGCGCAGGATAGACTTGTGGACGAGAGGCCTGGGCGGGGAATTTTCCAGGGAACTCTCTAAAGGCCAGGTGCCCTCTGTCGCCCTGGGAGTGCCGACGCCATCCCTTAACCCTGCAGGACACTATCATCCAGCAATAAGCAGCCCTCTGCCTCCACGGGGCTCGAACACCTGGGCCCGTTGTGAGAGCACCTGGCGTACGTGCAGGCAAACCCACAACCCCTCTGGCCCGAACCCACCACTGCGAATTTCCCCCTTTTCTTCCATCTGTAAAGGGGTCCTCCTTGAGGAGTGGAGGAACATGGGGAGGCCCCCAGGAGATGGCTTTTCTCCGAGCCGCGGCTGGCAGGTTTTGGGCCTATACCAGGGCCGCGCGTGCGCACTCAGGCTCCCCACCACAAGCCTCACTCGGGTCACGGGACTCACCCTTGAGGTGTCTCCTGACCCACCCTTGAGGAGTCACGTCACCCACCCCTGAGGGGTCACGTGACCCACCCCTGAGGGGTCTCGTGACCCACCCCTGAGGGGTCACGTGACCCACCCCAGAGGGGTCACGTGACCCACCCCTGAGGGGTCTGGTGACCCACCCCTGAGGGGTCTCGTGACCCACCCCTGAGGGGTCACGTGACCCACCCTTGAGGGGTCTCGTGACCCACGCTTTTCGGGTCACGTGACCCGCCCTTTAGGGGTCTCGTGACCCACCCTTGAGGGGTCCCGTGACCCACCCTTGAGGGGTCTCGTGACCTACCCTTGGGAGGTCACCTGCCCCACCCTTGAGGGGTCACATGACCCACCTTGAGAGGTCACAGCAGTTTTACAGGGTCCCTGCGCACCTGTTCGGGGAAACAGAAGCCCTCCCTGCCACTCAGAGGACCGCACGATTTCCCACAGGCCACACTGCCTATCAGCACCTTCAGCCCACCACAGACAGTGTGCTAAGGACATACTTGGGTACCGGGGACATGGGCGGGGGAATTCCCATGGAACTCTCTAAGGGCCCGGTGCCCTGTGTGGCCCGGGGAGTGCCCATGCCGTTCCTTGACCCCGCAGGACACTTGCATCCAGCAATAAGCAGCCCTCTGCCTCCACGGGGCTCAAACACCTGCGCCCGGTGTGCGGGCACCTGGCGTACGTGGAGGCAAACCCGCAGACCCCTCTGGCCCGAACCCACCACTGCGAAGATCACCCTTTCTTCCATCCGTAAAGGGGTCACGCTTGAGGAGTGGAAGAACATGGGGAGGCCCCCAGGAGATGGCTTTTCTCCGAGCCGCGGCTGGCTCGTTTCGGGCCTATACGTGGGCCGCGCATGCGCACTCAGGCTCCCAAGCACACACCTCCCTCGGCTCACCTAACCCACCCTTTAGAGGTCACAGCAGTTCCACAGGGTCCCTGGGCACCTGTCTGTGGACACAGGAGCCCTCCCTGGCACCTAGAGGACCACGCGATTTCCGCTGGGGAACACTGCCCAGAAGCACTCCTAGCCTCGCACAGACACTGTGCGCAGGATAGACTTGTGGACGAGAGGCCTGGGCGGGGAATTTTCCAGGGAACTCTCTAAAGGCCAGGTGCCCTCTGTCGCCCTGGGAGTGCCCACGCCATCCCTTAACCCTGCAGGACACTATCATCCAGCAATAAGCAGCCCTCTGCCTCCACGGGGCTCGAACACCTGGGCCCGTTGTGAGAGCACCTGGCGTACGTGCAGGCAAACCCACAGACCCCTCTGGCCCGAACCCACCACTGCGAAGATCCCCCTTTTCTTCCATCTGTAAAGGGGTCCTCCTTGAGGAGTGGAGGAACATGGGGAGGCCCCCAGGAGATGGCTTTTCTCCGAGCCGCGGCTGGCAGGTTTTGGGCCTATACCTGGGCCGCGCGTGCGCACTCAGGCTCCCCACCACAAGCCTCACTCGGGTCACGGGACTCACCCTTGAGGTGTCTCCTGACCCACCCTTGAGGAGTCACGTGACCCACCCCTGAGGGGTCACGTGACCCACCCCTGAGGGGTCACGTGACCCACCCCTGAGGGGTCTCGTGACCCACCCCTGAGGGGTCACGTGACCCACCCTTGAGGGGTCTCGTGACCCACGCTTTTCGGGTCACGTGACCCGCCCTTAAGGGGTCTCGTGATCCACCCTTGAGGGGTCCCGTGACCCACCCTTGAGGGGTCTCGTGACCCACCCTTGGGAGGTCACCTGCCCCACCCTTGAGGGGTCACATGACGCACCTTGAGAGGTCACAGCAGTTTTACAGGGTCCCTGCGCACCTGTTCGGGGAAACAGAAGCCCTCCCTGCCACTCAGAGGACCGCACGATTTCCCACAGGCCACACTGCCTAGCAGCACCTTCAGCCCCGCACAGACAGTGTGCTAAGGAAAGACTTGGGTACCGGGGACATGGGCGGGGGAATTTCCATGGAACTCTCTAAGGGCCCGGTGCCCTGTGTGGCCCCGGGAGTGCCCATGCCGTTCCTTGACCCCGCAGGACACTTGCATCCAGCAATAAGCAGCCCTCTGCCTCCACGGGGCTCAAACACCTGCGCCCGGTGTGCGGGCACCTGGCTTACGTGGAGGCAAACCCGCAGACCCCTCTGGCCCGAACCCACCACTGCGAAGATCACCCTTTCTTCCATCCGTAAAGGGGTCACGCTTGAGGAGTGGAAGAACATGGGGAGGCCCCCAGGAGATGGCTTTTCTCCGAGCCGCAGCTGGCTCGTTTCGGGCCTATACGTGGGCCGCGCATGCGCACTCAGGCTCCCAAGCACACACCTCCCTCGGCTCACCTAACCCACCCTTTAGAGGTCACAGCAGTTCCACAGGGTCCCTGGGCACCTGTCTGTGGACACAGGAGCCCTCCCTGCCACCTAGAGGACCAAGCGATTTCCGCTGGGGAACACTGCCCAGAAGCACTCCTAGCCTCGCACAGACACTGTGCGCAGGATAGACTTGTGGACGAGAGGCCTGGGCGGGGAATTTTCCAGGGAACTCTCTAAAGGCCAGGTGCCCTCTGTCGCCCTGGGAGTGCCCACGCCATCCCTTAACCCTGCAGGACACTATCATCCAGCAATAAGCAGCCCTCTGCCTCCACGGGGCTCGAACACCTGGGCCCGTTGTGAGAGCACCTGGCGTACGTGCAGGCAAACCCACAGACCCCTCTGGCCCGAACCCACCACTGCGAAGATCCCCCTTTTCTTCCATCTGTAAAGGGGTCCTCCTTGAGGAGTGGAGGAACATGGGGAGGCCCCCAGGAGATGGCTTTTCTCCGAGCCGCGGCTGGCAGGTTTTGGGCTTATACGTGGGCCGCGCGTGCGCACTCAGGCTCCCCACCACAAGCCTCACTCGGGTCACGGGACTCACCCTTGAGGTGTCTCCTGACCCACCCTTGAGGAGTCACGTCACCCACCCCTGAGGGGTCACGTGACCCACCCCAGAGGGGTCACCTGACCCACCCCTGAGGGGTCTCGTGACCCACCCCTGAGGGGTCACGTGACCCACCCCAGAGGGGTCACGTGACCCACCCCTGAGGGGTCTCGTGACCCACCCCTGAGGGGTCTCGTGACCCACCCCTGAGGGGTCACGTGACCCACGCTTGAGGGGTCTCGTGACCCACGCTTTTCGGGTCACGTGACCCGCCCTTTAGGGGTCTCGTGACCCACCCTTGAGGGGTCCCGTGACCCACCCTTGAGGGGTCTCGTGACCCACCCTTGGGAGGTCACCTGCCCCACCCTTGAGGGGTCACATGACGCACCTTGAGAGGTCACAGCAGTTTTACAGGGTCCCTGCGCACCTGTTCGGGGAAACTGAAGCCCTCCCTGCCACTCAGAGGACCGCACGATTTCCCACAGGCCACACTGCCTATCAGCACCTTCAGCCCAGCACAGACAGTGTGCTAAGGACATACTTGGGTACCGGGGACATGGGCGGGGGAATTCCCATGGAACTCTCTAAGGGCCCGGTGCCCTGTGTGGCCCGGGGAGTGCCCATGCCGTTCCTTGACCCCGCAGGACACTTGCATCCAGCAATAAGCAGCCCTCTGCCTCCACGGGGCTCGAACACCAGCGCCCGGTGTGCGGGCACCTGGCGTACGTGGAGGCAAACCCGCAGACCCCTCTGGCCCGAACCCACCACTGCGAAGATCACCCTTTCTTCCATCCGTAAAGGGGTCACGCTTGAGGAGTGGAAGAACATGGGGAGGCCCCCAGGAGATGGCTTTTCTCCGAGCCGCGGCTGGCAGGTTTTGGGCCTATACCTGGGCCGCGCGTGCGCACTCAGGCTCCCCACCACAAGCCTCACTCGGGTCACGGGACTCACCCTTGAGGTGTCTCCTGACCCACCCTTGAGGAGTCACGTCACCCACCCCTGAGGGGTCACGTGACCCACCCCTGAGGGGTCACGTGACCCACCCCTGAGGGGTCTCGTGACCCACCCCTGAGGGGTCACGTGACCACCCCAGAGGGGTCACGTGACCCACCCCTGAGGGGTCTCGTGACCCACCCCTGAGGGGTCTCGTGACCCACGCTTTTCGGGTCACGTGACCCGCCCTTTAGGGGTCTCGTGATCCACCCTTGAGGGGTCCCGTGACCCACCCTTGAGGGGTCTCGTGACCCACCCTTGGGAGGTCACCTGCCCCACCCTTGAGGGGTCACATGACGCACCTTGAGAGGTCACAGCAGTTTTACAGGGTCCCTGCGCACCTGTTCGGGGAAACAGAAGCCCTCCCTGCCACTCAGAGGACCGCACGATTTCCCACAGGCCACACTGCCTAGCAGCACCTTCAGCCCCGCACAGACAGTGTGCTAAGGAAAGACTTGGGTACCGGGGACATGGGCGGGGGAATTTCCATGGAACTCTCTAAGGGCCCGGTGCCCTGTGTGGCCCCGGGAGTGCCCATGCCGTTCCTTGACCCCGCAGGACACTTGCATCCAGCAATAAGCAGCCCTCTGCCTCCACGGGGCTCAAACACCAGCGCCCTGTGTGCGGGCACCTGGCGTACGTGGAGGCAAACCCGCAGACCCCTCTGGCCCGAACCCACCACTGCGAAGATCACCCTTTCTTCCATCCGTAAAGGGGTCACGCTTGAGGAGTGGAAGAACATGGGGAGGCCCCCAGGAGATGGCTTTTCTCCGAGCCGCGGCTGGCTCGTTTCGGGCCTATACGTGGGCCGCGCATGCGCACTCAGGCTCCCAAGCACACACCTCCCTCGGCTCACCTAACCCACCCTTTAGAGGTCACAGCAGTTCCACAGGGTCCCTGGACACCTGTCTGTGGACACAGGAGCCCTCCCTGCCACCTAGAGGACCACGCGATTTCCGCTGGGGAACACTGCCCAGAAGCACTCCTAGCCTCGCACAGACACTGTGCGCAGGATAGACTTGTGGACGAGAGGCCTGGGCGGGGAATTTTCCAGGGAACTCTCTAAAGGCCAGGTGCCCTCTGTCGCCCTGGGAGTGCCCACGCCATCCCTTAACCCTACAGGACACTATCATCCAGCAATAAGCAGCCCTCTGCCTCCACGGGGCTCGAACACCTGGGCCCGTTGTGAGAGCACCTGGCGTACGTGCAGGCAAACCCACAGACCCCTCTGGCCCGAACCCACCACTGCGAAGATCCCCCTTTTCTTCCATCTGTAAAGGGGTCCTCCTTGAGGAGTGGAGGAACATGGGGAGGCCCCCAGGAGATGGCTTTTCTCCGAGCCGCGGCTGGCTCGTTTCGGGCCTATACCTGGGCCGCGCGTGCGCACTCAGGCTCCCCACCACAAGCCTCACTCGGGTCACGGGACTCACCCTTGAGGTGTCTCCTGACCCACCCTTGAGGAGTCACGTCACCCACCCCTGAGGGGTCACGTGACCCACCCCTGAGGGGTCACGTGACCTACCCCTGAGGGGTCTCGTGACCCACCCCTGAGGGGTCACGTGACCACCCCAGAGGGGTCACGTGACCCACCCCTGAGGGGTCTCGTGACCCACCCCTGAGGGGTCACGTGACCCACCCTTGAGGGGTCTCGTGACCCACGCTTTTCGGGTCACGTGACCCGCCCTTTAGGGGTCTCGTGATCCACCCTTGAGGGGTCCCGTGACCCACCCTTGAGGGGTCTCGTGACCCACCCTTGGGAGGTCACCTGCCCCACCCTTGAGGGGTCACATGACGCACCTTGAGAGGTCACAGCAGTTTTACAGGGTCCCTGCGCACCTGTTCGGGGAAACAGAAGCACTCCCTGCCACTCAGAGGACCGCACGATTTCCCACAGGCCACACTGCCTAGCAGCACCTTCAGCCCCGCACAGACAGTGTGCTAAGGACAGACTTGGGTACCGGGGACATGGGCGAGGGAATTCCCATGGAACTCTCTAAGGGCCCGGTGCCCTGTGTGGCCCCGGGAGTGCCCATGCCGTTCCTTGACCCCGCAGGACACTTGCATCCAGCAATAAGCAGCCCTCTGCCTCCACGGGGCTCAAACACCTGCGCCCGGTGTGCGGGCACCTGGCTTACGTGGAGGCAAACCCGCAGACCCCTCTGGCCCGAACCCACCACTGCAAAGATCACCCTTTCTTCCATCCGTAAAGGGGTCACGCTTGAGGAGTGGAAGAACATGGGGAGGCCCCCAGGAGATGGCTTTTCTCCGAGCCGCGGCTGGCTCGTTTCGGGCCTATACGTGGGCCGCGCATGCGCACTCAGGCTCCCAAGCACACACCTCCCTCGGCTCACCTAACCCACCCTTTAGAGGTCACAGCAGTTCCACAGGGTCCCTGGGCACCTGTCCGTGGACACAGGAGCCCTCCCTGCCACCTAGAGGACCACGCGATTTCCGCTGGGGAACACTGCCCAGAAGCACTCCTAGCCTCGCACAGACACTGTGCGCAGGATAGACTTGTGGACGAGAGGCCTGGGCGGGGAATTTTCCAGGGAACTCTCTAAAGGCCAGGTGCCCTCTGTCGCCCTGGGAGTGCCGACGCCATCCCTTAACCCTGCAGGACACTATCATCCAGCAATAAGCAGCCCTCTGCCTCCACGGGGCTCGAACACCTGGGCCCGTTGTGAGAGCACCTGGCGTACGTGCAGGCAAACCCACAACCCCTCTGGCCCGAACCCACCACTGCGAATTTCCCCCTTTTCTTCCATCTGTAAAGGGGTCCTCCTTGAGGAGTGGAGGAACATGGGGAGGCCCCCAGGAGATGGCTTTTCTCCGAGCCGCGGCTGGCAGGTTTTGGGCCTATACCAGGGCCGCGCGTGCGCACTCAGGCTCCCCACCACAAGCCTCACTCGGGTCACGGGACTCACCCTTGAGGTGTCTCCTGACCCACCCTTGAGGAGTCACGTCACCCACCCCTGAGGGGTCACGTGACCCACCCCTGAGGGGTCTCGTGACCCACCCCTGAGGGGTCACGTGACCCACCCCAGAGGGGTCACGTGACCCACCCCTGAGGGGTCTGGTGACCCACCCCTGAGGGGTCTCGTGACCCACCCCTGAGGGGTCACGTGACCCACCCTTGAGGGGTCTCGTGACCCACGCTTTTCGGGTCACGTGACCCGCCCTTTAGGGGTCTCGTGACCCACCCTTGAGGGGTCCCGTGACCCACCCTTGAGGGGTCTCGTGACCTACCCTTGGGAGGTCACCTGCCCCACCCTTGAGGGGTCACATGACCCACCTTGAGAGGTCACAGCAGTTTTACAGGGTCCCTGCGCACCTGTTCGGGGAAACAGAAGCCCTCCCTGCCACTCAGAGGACCGCACGATTTCCCACAGGCCACACTGCCTATCAGCACCTTCAGCCCACCACAGACAGTGTGCTAAGGACATACTTGGGTACCGGGGACATGGGCGGGGGAATTCCCATGGAACTCTCTAAGGGCCCGGTGCCCTGTGTGGCCCGGGGAGTGCCCATGCCGTTCCTTGACCCCGCAGGACACTTGCATCCAGCAATAAGCAGCCCTCTGCCTCCACGGGGCTCAAACACCTGCGCCCGGTGTGCGGGCACCTGGCGTACGTGGAGGCAAACCCGCAGACCCCTCTGGCCCGAACCCACCACTGCGAAGATCACCCTTTCTTCCATCCGTAAAGGGGTCACGCTTGAGGAGTGGAAGAACATGGGGAGGCCCCCAGGAGATGGCTTTTCTCCGAGCCGCGGCTGGCTCGTTTCGGGCCTATACGTGGGCCGCGCATGCGCACTCAGGCTCCCAAGCACACACCTCCCTCGGCTCACCTAACCCACCCTTTAGAGGTCACAGCAGTTCCACAGGGTCCCTGGGCACCTGTCTGTGGACACAGGAGCCCTCCCTGGCACCTAGAGGACCACGCGATTTCCGCTGGGGAACACTGCCCAGAAGCACTCCTAGCCTCGCACAGACACTGTGCGCAGGATAGACTTGTGGACGAGAGGCCTGGGCGGGGAATTTTCCAGGGAACTCTCTAAAGGCCAGGTGCCCTCTGTCGCCCTGGGAGTGCCCACGCCATCCCTTAACCCTGCAGGACACTATCATCCAGCAATAAGCAGCCCTCTGCCTCCACGGGGCTCGAACACCTGGGCCCGTTGTGAGAGCACCTGGCGTACGTGCAGGCAAACCCACAGACCCCTCTGGCCCGAACCCACCACTGCGAAGATCCCCCTTTTCTTCCATCTGTAAAGGGGTCCTCCTTGAGGAGTGGAGGAACATGGGGAGGCCCCCAGGAGATGGCTTTTCTCCGAGCCGCGGCTGGCAGGTTTTGGGCCTATACCTGGGCCGCGCGTGCGCACTCAGGCTCCCCACCACAAGCCTCACTCGGGTCACGGGACTCACCCTTGAGGTGTCTCCTGACCCACCCTTGAGGAGTCACGTGACCCACCCCTGAGGGGTCACGTGACCCACCCCTGAGGGGTCACGTGACCCACCCCTGAGGGGTCTCGTGACCCACCCCTGAGGGGTCACGTGACCCACCCTTGAGGGGTCTCGTGACCCACGCTTTTCGGGTCACGTGACCCGCCCTTAAGGGGTCTCGTGATCCACCCTTGAGGGGTCCCGTGACCCACCCTTGAGGGGTCTCGTGACCCACCCTTGGGAGGTCACCTGCCCCACCCTTGAGGGGTCACATGACGCACCTTGAGAGGTCACAGCAGTTTTACAGGGTCCCTGCGCACCTGTTCGGGGAAACAGAAGCCCTCCCTGCCACTCAGAGGACCGCACGATTTCCCACAGGCCACACTGCCTAGCAGCACCTTCAGCCCCGCACAGACAGTGTGCTAAGGAAAGACTTGGGTACCGGGGACATGGGCGGGGGAATTTCCATGGAACTCTCTAAGGGCCCGGTGCCCTGTGTGGCCCCGGGAGTGCCCATGCCGTTCCTTGACCCCGCAGGACACTTGCATCCAGCAATAAGCAGCCCTCTGCCTCCACGGGGCTCAAACACCTGCGCCCGGTGTGCGGGCACCTGGCTTACGTGGAGGCAAACCCGCAGACCCCTCTGGCCCGAACCCACCACTGCGAAGATCACCCTTTCTTCCATCCGTAAAGGGGTCACGCTTGAGGAGTGGAAGAACATGGGGAGGCCCCCAGGAGATGGCTTTTCTCCGAGCCGCAGCTGGCTCGTTTCGGGCCTATACGTGGGCCGCGCATGCGCACTCAGGCTCCCAAGCACACACCTCCCTCGGCTCACCTAACCCACCCTTTAGAGGTCACAGCAGTTCCACAGGGTCCCTGGGCACCTGTCTGTGGACACAGGAGCCCTCCCTGCCACCTAGAGGACCAAGCGATTTCCGCTGGGGAACACTGCCCAGAAGCACTCCTAGCCTCGCACAGACACTGTGCGCAGGATAGACTTGTGGACGAGAGGCCTGGGCGGGGAATTTTCCAGGGAACTCTCTAAAGGCCAGGTGCCCTCTGTCGCCCTGGGAGTGCCCACGCCATCCCTTAACCCTGCAGGACACTATCATCCAGCAATAAGCAGCCCTCTGCCTCCACGGGGCTCGAACACCTGGGCCCGTTGTGAGAGCACCTGGCGTACGTGCAGGCAAACCCACAGACCCCTCTGGCCCGAACCCACCACTGCGAAGATCCCCCTTTTCTTCCATCTGTAAAGGGGTCCTCCTTGAGGAGTGGAGGAACATGGGGAGGCCCCCAGGAGATGGCTTTTCTCCGAGCCGCGGCTGGCAGGTTTTGGGCTTATACGTGGGCCGCGCGTGCGCACTCAGGCTCCCCACCACAAGCCTCACTCGGGTCACGGGACTCACCCTTGAGGTGTCTCCTGACCCACCCTTGAGGAGTCACGTCACCCACCCCTGAGGGGTCACGTGACCCACCCCAGAGGGGTCACCTGACCCACCCCTGAGGGGTCTCGTGACCCACCCCTGAGGGGTCACGTGACCCACCCCAGAGGGGTCACGTGACCCACCCCTGAGGGGTCTCGTGACCCACCCCTGAGGGGTCTCGTGACCCACCCCTGAGGGGTCACGTGACCCACGCTTGAGGGGTCTCGTGACCCACGCTTTTCGGGTCACGTGACCCGCCCTTTAGGGGTCTCGTGACCCACCCTTGAGGGGTCCCGTGACCCACCCTTGAGGGGTCTCGTGACCCACCCTTGGGAGGTCACCTGCCCCACCCTTGAGGGGTCACATGACGCACCTTGAGAGGTCACAGCAGTTTTACAGGGTCCCTGCGCACCTGTTCGGGGAAACTGAAGCCCTCCCTGCCACTCAGAGGACCGCACGATTTCCCACAGGCCACACTGCCTATCAGCACCTTCAGCCCAGCACAGACAGTGTGCTAAGGACATACTTGGGTACCGGGGACATGGGCGGGGGAATTCCCATGGAACTCTCTAAGGGCCCGGTGCCCTGTGTGGCCCGGGGAGTGCCCATGCCGTTCCTTGACCCCGCAGGACACTTGCATCCAGCAATAAGCAGCCCTCTGCCTCCACGGGGCTCGAACACCAGCGCCCGGTGTGCGGGCACCTGGCGTACGTGGAGGCAAACCCGCAGACCCCTCTGGCCCGAACCCACCACTGCGAAGATCACCCTTTCTTCCATCCGTAAAGGGGTCACGCTTGAGGAGTGGAAGAACATGGGGAGGCCCCCAGGAGATGGCTTTTCTCCGAGCCGCGGCTGGCAGGTTTTGGGCCTATACCTGGGCCGCGCGTGCGCACTCAGGCTCCCCACCACAAGCCTCACTCGGGTCACGGGACTCACCCTTGAGGTGTCTCCTGACCCACCCTTGAGGAGTCACGTCACCCACCCCTGAGGGGTCACGTGACCCACCCCTGAGGGGTCACGTGACCCACCCCTGAGGGGTCTCGTGACCCACCCCTGAGGGGTCACGTGACCACCCCAGAGGGGTCACGTGACCCACCCCTGAGGGGTCTCGTGACCCACCCCTGAGGGGTCTCGTGACCCACGCTTTTCGGGTCACGTGACCCGCCCTTTAGGGGTCTCGTGATCCACCCTTGAGGGGTCCCGTGACCCACCCTTGAGGGGTCTCGTGACCCACCCTTGGGAGGTCACCTGCCCCACCCTTGAGGGGTCACATGACGCACCTTGAGAGGTCACAGCAGTTTTACAGGGTCCCTGCGCACCTGTTCGGGGAAACAGAAGCCCTCCCTGCCACTCAGAGGACCGCACGATTTCCCACAGGCCACACTGCCTAGCAGCACCTTCAGCCCCGCACAGACAGTGTGCTAAGGAAAGACTTGGGTACCGGGGACATGGGCGGGGGAATTTCCATGGAACTCTCTAAGGGCCCGGTGCCCTGTGTGGCCCCGGGAGTGCCCATGCCGTTCCTTGACCCCGCAGGACACTTGCATCCAGCAATAAGCAGCCCTCTGCCTCCACGGGGCTCAAACACCTGCGCCCGGTGTGCGGGCACCTGGCTTACGTGGAGGCAAACCCGCAGACCCCTCTGGCCCGAACCCACCACTGCGAAGATCACCCTTTCTTCCATCCGTAAAGGGGTCACGCTTGAGGAGTGGAAGAACATGGGGAGGCCCCCAGGAGATGGCTTTTCTCCGAGCCGCGGCTGGCTCGTTTCGGGCCTATACGTGGGCCGCGCATGCGCACTCAGGCTCCCAAGCACACACCTCCCTCGGCTCACCTAACCCACCCTTTAGAGGTCACAGCAGTTCCACAGGGTCCCTGGGCACCTGTCTGTGGACACAGGAGCCCTCCCTGCCACCTAGAGGACCACGCGATTTCCGCTGGGGAACACTGCCCAGAAGCACTCCTAGCCTCGCACAGACACTGTGCGCAGGATAGACTTGTGGACGAGAGGCCTGGGCGGGGAATTTTCCAGGGAACTCTCTAAAGGCCAGGTGCCCTCTGTCGCCCTGGGAGTGCCCACGCCATCCCTTAACCCTGCAGGACACTATCATCCAGCAATAAGCAGCCCTCTGCCTCCACGGGGCTCGAACACCTGGGCCCGTTGTGAGAGCACCTGGCGTACGTGCAGGCAAACCCACAGACCCCTCTGGCCCGAACCCACCACTGCGAAGATCCCCCTTTTCTTCCATCTGTAAAGGGGTCCTCCTTGAGGAGTGGAGGAACATGGGGAGGCCCCCAGGAGATGGCTTTTCTCCGAGCCGCGGCTGGCAGGTTTTGGGCCTATACGTGGGCCGCGCGTGCGCACTCAGGCTCCCCACCACAAGCCTCACTCGGGTCACGGGACTCACCCTTGAGGTGTCTCCTGACCCACCCTTGAGGAGTCACGTCACCCACCCCTGAGGGTTCACGTGACCCACCCCGAGGGGTCACGTGACCCACCCCTGAGGGGTCACGTGACCCACCCCTGAGGGGTCACGTGACCCACCCCAGAGGGGTCACGTGACCCACCCCTGAGGGGTCTCGTGACCCACCCTGAGGGGTCTCGTGACCCACCCCTGAGGGGTCACGTGACCCACCCTTGAGGGGTCTCGTGACCCACGCTTTTCGGGTCACGTGACCCGCCCTTTAGGGGTCTCGTGACCCACCCTTGAGGGGTCCCGTGACCCACCCTTGAGGGGTCTTGTGACCCACCCTTGGGAGGTCACCTGCCCCACCCTTGGAGGGGTCACATGACCCACCTTGAGAGGGTCACAGCAGTTTTACAGGGTCCCTGCGCACCTGTTCGGGGAAACTGAAGCCCTCCCTGCCACTCAGAGGACCGCACGATTTCCCACAGGCCACACTGCCTATCAGCACCTTCAGCCCAGCACAGACAGTGTGCTAAGGACATACTTGGGTACCGGGGACATGGGCGGGGGAATTCCCATGGAACTCTCTAAGGGCCCGGTGCCCTGTGTGGCCCGGGGGGAGTGCCCATGCCGTTCCTTGACCCCGCAGGACACTTGCATCCAGCAATAAGCAGCCCTCTGCCTCCACGGGGCTCGAACACCAGCGCCCAGTGTGCGGGGCACCTGGCGTACGTGGAGGCAAACCCGCAGACCCCTCTGGCCCGAACCCACCACTGCGAAGATCACCCTTTCTTCCATCCGTAAAGGGGTCACGCTTGAGGAGTGGAAGAACATGGGGAGGCCCCCAGGAGATGGCTTTTCTCCCAGCCGCGGCTGGCTCGTTTCGGGCCTATACGTGGGCCGCGCATGCGCACTCAGGCTCCCAAGCACACACCTCCCTCGGCTCACCTAACCCACCCTTTAGAGGTCACAGCAGTTCCACAGGGTCCCTGGGCACCTGTCTGTGGACACAGGAGCCCTCCCTGCCACCTAGAGGACCAAGCGATTTCCGCTGTGGGAACACTGCCCAGAAGCACTCCTAGCCTCGCACAGACACTGTGCGCAGGATAGACTTGTGGACGAGAGGCCTGGGCGGGGAATTTTCCAGGGAACTCTCTAAAGGCCAGGTGCCCTCTGTCGCCCTGGGAGTGCCCACGCCATCCCTTAACCCTGCAGGACACTATCATCAGCAATAAGCAGCCCTCTGCCTCCACGGGGCTCGAACACCTGGGCCCGTTGTGAGAGGCACCTGGCGTACGTGCAGGCAAACCCACAGACCCCTCTGGCCCGAACCCACCACTGCGAAGATCCCCCTTTTCTTCCATCTGTAAAGGGGTCCTCCTTGAGGAGTGGAGGAACATGGGAGGCCCCCAGGAGATGGCTTTTCTCCGAGCCGCGGCTGGCAGGTTTTGGGCCTATACGTGGGCCGCGCGTGCGCACTCAGGCTCCCCACCACAAGCCTCACTCGGGTCACGGGACTCACCCTTGAGGTGTCTCCTGACCCACCCTTGAGGAGTCACGTCACCCACCCCTGAGGGGTCACGTGACCCACCCCAGAGGGGTCACGTGACCCACCCCTGAGGGGTCTCGTGACCCACCCCTGAGGGGTCACGTGACCCACCCCAGAGGGGTCACGTGACCCACCCCTGAGGGGTCTCGTGACCCACCCCTGAGGGGTCTCGTGACCCACCCCTGAGGGGTCACGTGACCCACGCTTGAGGGGTCTCGTGACCCACGCTTTTCGGGTCACGTGACCCGCCCTTTAGGGGTCTCGTGACCCACCCTTGAGGGGTCCCGTGACCCACCCTTGAGGGGTCTCGTGACCCACCCTTGGGAGGTCACCTGCCCCACCCTTGAGGGGTCACATGACGCACCTTGAGAGGTCACAGCAGTTTTACAGGGTCCCTGCGCACCTGTTCGGGGAAACTGAAGCCCTCCCTGCCACTCAGAGGACCGCACGATTTCCCACAGGCCACACTGCCTATCAGCACCTTCAGCCCAGCACAGACAGTGTGCTAAGGACATACTTGGGTACCGGGGACATGGGCGGGGGGAATTCCCATGGAACTCTCTAAGGGCCCGGTGCCCTGTGTGGCCCGGGGAGTGCCCATGCCGTTCCTTGACCCCGCAGGACACTTGCATCCAGCAATAAGCAAGCCCTCTGCCTCCACGGGGCTCGAACACCAGCGCCCGGTGTGCGGGCACCTGGCGTACGTGGAGGCAAACCCGCAGACCCCTCTGGCCCGAACCCACCACTGCGAAGATCACCCTTTCTTCCATCCGTAAAGGGGTCACGCTTGAGGAGTGGAAGAACATGGGGAGGCCCCCAGGAGATGGCTTTTCTCCGAGCCGCGGCTGGCAGGTTTTGGGCCTATACCTGGGCCGCGCGTGCGCACTCAGGCTCCCCACCACAAGCCTCACTCGGGTCACGGGACTCACCCTTGAGGTGTCTCCTGACCCACCCTTGAGGAGTCCGTCACCCACCCCTGAGGGGTCACGTGACCCACCCCTGAGGGGTCACGTGACCCACCCCTGAGGGGTCTCGTGACCCACCCCTGAGGGGTCACGTGACCACCCCAGAGGGGTCACGTGACCCACCCCTGAGGGGTCTCGTGACCCACCCCTGAGGGGTCTCGTGACCCACGCTTTTCGGGTCACGTGACCCGCCCTTTAGGGGTCTCGTGATCCACCCTTGAGGGGTCCCGTGACCCACCCTTGAGGGGTCTCGTGACCCACCCTTGGGAGGTCACCTGCCCCACCCTTGAGGGGTCACATGACGCACCTTGAGAGGTCACAGCAGTTTTACAGGGTCCCTGCGCACCTGTTCGGGAAACAGAAGCCCTCCCTGCCACTCAGAGGACCGCACGATTTCCCACAGGCCACACTGCCTAGCAGCACCTTCAGCCCCGCACAGACAGTGTGCTAAGGAAAGACTTGGGTACCGGGGACATGGGCGGGGGAATTTCCATGGAACTCTCTAAGGGCCCGGTGCCCTGTGTGGCCCCGGGAGTGCCCATGCCGTTCCTTGACCCCGCAGGACACTTGCATCCAGCAATAAGCAGCCCTCTGCCTCCACGGGGCTCAAACACCTGCGCCCGGTGTGCGGGCACCTGGCTTACGTGGAGGCAAACCCGCAGACCCCTCTGGCCCGAACCCACCACTGCGAAGATCACCCTTTCTTCCATCCGTAAAGGGGTCACGCTTGAGGAGTGGAAGAACATGGGGAGGCCCCCAGGAGATGGCTTTTCTCCGAGCCGCGGCTGGCTCGTTTCGGGCCTATACGTGGGCCGCGCAATGCGCACTCAGGCTCCCAAGCACACACCTCCCTCGGCTCACCTAACCCACCCTTTAGAGGTCACAGCAGTTCCACAGGGTCCCTGGGCACCTGTCTGTGGACACAGGAGCCCTCCCTGCCACCTAGAGGACCACGCGATTTCCGCTGGGGAACACTGCCCAGAAGCACTCCTAGCCTCGCACAGACACTGTGCGCAGGATAGACTTGTGGACGAGAGGCCTGGGCGGGGAATTTTCCAGGGAACTCTCTAAAGGCCAGGTGCCCTCTGTCGCCCTGGGAGTGCCCACGCCATCCCTTAACCCTGCAGGACACTATCATCCAGCAATAAGCAGCCCTCTGCCTCCACGGGGCTCGAACACCTGGGCCCGTTGTGAGAGCACCTGGCGTACGTGCAGGCAAACCCACAGACCCCTCTGCCCGAACCCACCACTGCGAAGATCCCCCTTTTCTTCCATCTGTAAAGGGGTCCTCCTTGAGGAGTGGAGGAACATGGGGAGGCCCCCAGGAGTTGGCTTTTCTCCGAGCCGCGGCTGGCAGGTTTTGGGCCTATACGTGGGCCGCGCGTGCGCACTCAGGCTCCCCACCACAAGCCTCACTCGGGTCACGGGACTCACCCTTGAGGTGTCTCCTGACCCACCCTTGAGGAGTCACGTCACCCACCCCTGAGGGGTCACGTGACCCACCCCAGAGGGGTCACGTGACCCACCCCTGAGGGGTCACGTGACCCACCCCTGAGGGGTCACGTGACCCACCCCAGAGGGGTCACGTGACCCACCCCTGAGGGGTCTCGTGACCCACCCCTGAGGGGTCTCGTGACCCACCCCTGAGGGGTCACGTGACCCACCCTTGAGGGGTCTCGTGACCCACGCTTTTCGGGTCACGTGACCCGCCCTTTAGGGGTCTCGTGACCCACCCTTGAGGGGTCCCGTGACCCACCCTTGAGGGGTCTTGTGACCCACCCTTGGGAGGTCACCTGCCCCACCCTTGAGGGGTCACATGACCCACCTTGAGAGGTCACAGCAGTTTTACAGGGTCCCTGCGCACCTGTTCGGGGAAACTGAAGCCCTCCCTGCCACTCAGAGGACCGCACGATTTCCCACAGGCCACACTGCCTATCAGCACCTTCAGCCCAGCACAGACAGTGTGCTAAGGACATACTTGGGTACCGGGGACATGGGCGGGGGAATTCCCATGGAACTCTCTAAGGGCCCGGTGCCCTGTGTGGCCCGGGGAGTGCCCATGCCGTTCCTTGACCCCGCAGGACACTTGCATCCAGCAATAAGCAGCCCTCTGCCTCCACGGGGCTCGAACACCAGCGCCCAGTGTGCGGGCACCTGGCGTACGTGGAGGCAAACCCGCAGACCCCTCTGGCCCGAACCCACCACTGCGAAGATCACCCTTTCTTCCATCCGTAAAGGGGTCACGCTTGAGGAGTGGAAGAACATGGGGAGGCCCCCAGGAGATGGCTTTTCTCCCAGCCGCGGCTGGCTCGTTTCGGGCCTATACGTGGGCCGCGCATGCGCACTCAGGCTCCCAAGCACACACCTCCCTCGGCTCACCTAACCCACCCTTTAGAGGTCACAGCAGTTCCACAGGGTCCCTGGGCACCTGTCTGTGGACACAGGAGCCCTCCCTGCCACCTAGAGGACCAAGCGATTTCCGCTGGGGAACACTGCCCAGAAGCACTCCTAGCCTCGCACAGACACTGTGCGCAGGATAGACTTGTGGACGAGAGGCCTGGGCGGGGAATTTTCCAGGGAACTCTCTAAAGGCCAGGTGCCCTCTGTCGCCCTGGGAGTGCCCACGCCATCCCTTAACCCTGCAGGACACTATCATCCAGCAATAAGCAGCCCTCTGCCTCCACGGGGCTCGAACACCTGGGCCCGTTGTGAGAGCACCTGGCGTACGTGCAGGCAAACCCACAGACCCCTCTGGCCCGAACCCACCACTGCGAAGATCCCCCTTTTCTTCCATCTGTAAAGGGGTCCTCCTTGAGGAGTGGAGGAACATGGGGAGGCCCCCAGGAGATGGCTTTTCTCCGAGCCGCGGCTGGCAGGTTTTGGGCCTATACGTGGGCCGCGCGTGCGCACTCAGGCTCCCCACCACAAGCCTCACTCGGGTCACGGGACTCACCCTTGAGGTGTCTCCTGACCCACCCTTGAGGAGTCACGTCACCCACCCCTGAGGGGTCACGTGACCCACCCCAGAGGGGTCACGTGACCCACCCCTGAGGGGTCTCGTGACCCACCCCTGAGGGGTCACGTGACCCACCCCAGAGGGGTCACGTGACCCACCCCTGAGGGGTCTCGTGACCCACCCCTGAGGGGTCTCGTGACCCACCCCTGAGGGGTCACGTGACCCACGCTTGAGGGGTCTCGTGACCCACGCTTTTCGGGTCACGTGACCCGCCCTTTAGGGGTCTCGTGACCCACCCTTGAGGGGTCCCGTGACCCACCCTTGAGGGGTCTCGTGACCCACCCTTGGGAGGTCACCTGCCCCACCCTTGAGGGGTCACATGACGCACCTTGAGAGGTCACAGCAGTTTTACAGGGTCCCTGCGCACCTGTTCGGGGAAACTGAAGCCCTCCCTGCCACTCAGAGGACCGCACGATTTCCCACAGGCCACACTGCCTATCAGCACCTTCAGCCCAGCACAGACAGTGTGCTAAGGACATACTTGGGTACCGGGGACATGGGCGGGGGAATTCCCATGGAACTCTCTAAGGGCCCGGTGCCCTGTGTGGCCCGGGGAGTGCCCATGCCGTTCCTTGACCCCGCAGGACACTTGCATCCAGCAATAAGCAGCCCTCTGCCTCCACGGGGCTCGAACACCAGCGCCCGGTGTGCGGGCACCTGGCGTACGTGGAGGCAAACCCGCAGACCCCTCTGGCCCGAACCCACCACTGCGAAGATCACCCTTTCTTCCATCCGTAAAGGGGTCACGCTTGAGGAGTGGAAGAACATGGGGAGGCCCCCAGGAGATGGCTTTTCTCCGAGCCGCGGCTGGCAGGTTTTGGGCCTATACCTGGGCCGCGCGTGCGCACTCAGGCTCCCCACCACAAGCCTCACTCGGGTCACGGGACTCACCCTTGAGGTGTCTCCTGACCCACCCTTGAGGAGTCACGTCACCCACCCCTGAGGGGTCACGTGACCCACCCCTGAGGGGTCACGTGACCCACCCCTGAGGGGTCTCGTGACCCACCCCTGAGGGGTCACGTGACCACCCCAGAGGGGTCACGTGACCCACCCCTGAGGGGTCTCGTGACCCACCCCTGAGGGGTCTCGTGACCCACGCTTTTCGGGTCACGTGACCCGCCCTTTAGGGGTCTCGTGATCCACCCTTGAGGGGTCCCGTGACCCACCCTTGAGGGGTCTCGTGACCCACCCTTGGGAGGTCACCTGCCCCACCCTTGAGGGGTCACATGACGCACCTTGAGAGGTCACAGCAGTTTTACAGGGTCCCTGCGCACCTGTTCGGGGAAACAGAAGCCCTCCCTGCCACTCAGAGGACCGCACGATTTCCCACAGGCCACACTGCCTAGCAGCACCTTCAGCCCCGCACAGACAGTGTGCTAAGGAAAGACTTGGGTACCGGGGACATGGGCGGGGGAATTTCCATGGAACTCTCTAAGGGCCCGGTGCCCTGTGTGGCCCCGGGAGTGCCCATGCCGTTCCTTGACCCCGCAGGACACTTGCATCCAGCAATAAGCAGCCCTCTGCCTCCACGGGGCTCAAACACCTGCGCCCGGTGTGCGGGCACCTGGCTTACGTGGAGGCAAACCCGCAGACCCCTCTGGCCCGAACCCACCACTGCGAAGATCACCCTTTCTTCCATCCGTAAAGGGGTCACGCTTGAGGAGTGGAAGAACATGGGGAGGCCCCCAGGAGATGGCTTTTCTCCGAGCCGCGGCTGGCTCGTTTCGGGCCTATACGTGGGCCGCGCATGCGCACTCAGGCTCCCAAGCACACACCTCCCTCGGCTCACCTAACCCACCCTTTAGAGGTCACAGCAGTTCCACAGGGTCCCTGGGCACCTGTCTGTGGACACAGGAGCCCTCCCTGCCACCTAGAGGACCACGCGATTTCCGCTGGGGAACACTGCCCAGAAGCACTCCTAGCCTCGCACAGACACTGTGCGCAGGATAGACTTGTGGACGAGAGGCCTGGGCGGGGAATTTTCCAGGGAACTCTCTAAAGGCCAGGTGCCCTCTGTCGCCCTGGGAGTGCCCACGCCATCCCTTAACCCTGCAGGACACTATCATCCAGCAATAAGCAGCCCTCTGCCTCCACGGGGCTCGAACACCTGGGCCCGTTGTGAGAGCACCTGGCGTACGTGCAGGCAAACCCACAGACCCCTCTGGCCCGAACCCACCACTGCGAAGATCCCCCTTTTCTTCCATCTGTAAAGGGGTCCTCCTTGAGGAGTGGAGGAACATGGGGAGGCCCCCAGGAGATGGCTTTTCTCCGAGCCGCGGCTGGCAGGTTTTGGGCCTATACGTGGGCCGCGCGTGCGCACTCAGGCTCCCCACCACAAGCCTCACTCGGGTCACGGGACTCACCCTTGAGGTGTCTCCTGACCCACCCTTGAGGAGTCACGTCACCCACCCCTGAGGGGTCACGTGACCCACCCCAGAGGGGTCACGTGACCCACCCCTGAGGGGTCACGTGACCCACCCCTGAGGGGTCACGTGACCCACCCCAGAGGGGTCACGTGACCCACCCCTGAGGGGTCTCGTGACCCACCCCTGAGGGGTCTCGTGACCCACCCCTGAGGGGTCACGTGACCCACCCTTGAGGGGTCTCGTGACCCACGCTTTTCGGGTCACGTGACCCGCCCTTTAGGGGTCTCGTGACCCACCCTTGAGGGGTCCCGTGACCCACCCTTGAGGGGTCTTGTGACCCACCCTTGGGAGGTCACCTGCCCCACCCTTGAGGGGTCACATGACCCACCTTGAGAGGTCACAGCAGTTTTACAGGGTCCCTGCGCACCTGTTCGGGGAAACTGAAGCCCTCCCTGCCACTCAGAGGACCGCACGATTTCCCACAGGCCACACTGCCTATCAGCACCTTCAGCCCAGCACAGACAGTGTGCTAAGGACATACTTGGGTACCGGGGACATGGGCGGGGGAATTCCCATGGAACTCTCTAAGGGCCCGGTGCCCTGTGTGGCCCGGGGAGTGCCCATGCCGTTCCTTGACCCCGCAGGACACTTGCATCCAGCAATAAGCAGCCCTCTGCCTCCACGGGGCTCGAACACCAGCGCCCAGTGTGCGGGCACCTGGCGTACGTGGAGGCAAACCCGCAGACCCCTCTGGCCCGAACCCACCACTGCGAAGATCACCCTTTCTTCCATCCGTAAAGGGGTCACGCTTGAGGAGTGGAAGAACATGGGGAGGCCCCCAGGAGATGGCTTTTCTCCCAGCCGCGGCTGGCTCGTTTCGGGCCTATACGTGGGCCGCGCATGCGCACTCAGGCTCCCAAGCACACACCTCCCTCGGCTCACCTAACCCACCCTTTAGAGGTCACAGCAGTTCCACAGGGTCCCTGGGCACCTGTCTGTGGACACAGGAGCCCTCCCTGCCACCTAGAGGACCAAGCGATTTCCGCTGGGGAACACTGCCCAGAAGCACTCCTAGCCTCGCACAGACACTGTGCGCAGGATAGACTTGTGGACGAGAGGCCTGGGCGGGGAATTTTCCAGGGAACTCTCTAAAGGCCAGGTGCCCTCTGTCGCCCTGGGAGTGCCCACGCCATCCCTTAACCCTGCAGGACACTATCATCCAGCAATAAGCAGCCCTCTGCCTCCACGGGGCTCGAACACCTGGGCCCGTTGTGAGAGCACCTGGCGTACGTGCAGGCAAACCCACAGACCCCTCTGGCCCGAACCCACCACTGCGAAGATCCCCCTTTTCTTCCATCTGTAAAGGGGTCCTCCTTGAGGAGTGGAGGAACATGGGGAGGCCCCCAGGAGATGGCTTTTCTCCGAGCCGCGGCTGGCAGGTTTTGGGCCTATACGTGGGCCGCGCGTGCGCACTCAGGCTCCCCACCACAAGCCTCACTCGGGTCACGGGACTCACCCTTGAGGTGTCTCCTGACCCACCCTTGAGGAGTCACGTCACCCACCCCTGAGGGGTCACGTGACCCACCCCAGAGGGGTCACGTGACCCACCCCTGAGGGGTCTCGTGACCCACCCCTGAGGGGTCACGTGACCCACCCCAGAGGGGTCACGTGACCCACCCCTGAGGGGTCTCGTGACCCACCCCTGAGGGGTCTCGTGACCCACCCCTGAGGGGTCACGTGACCCACGCTTGAGGGGTCTCGTGACCCACGCTTTTCGGGTCACGTGACCCGCCCTTTAGGGGTCTCGTGACCCACCCTTGAGGGGTCCCGTGACCCACCCTTGAGGGGTCTCGTGACCCACCCTTGGGAGGTCACCTGCCCCACCCTTGAGGGGTCACATGACGCACCTTGAGAGGTCACAGCAGTTTTACAGGGTCCCTGCGCACCTGTTCGGGGAAACTGAAGCCCTCCCTGCCACTCAGAGGACCGCACGATTTCCCACAGGCCACACTGCCTATCAGCACCTTCAGCCCAGCACAGACAGTGTGCTAAGGACATACTTGGGTACCGGGGACATGGGCGGGGGAATTCCCATGGAACTCTCTAAGGGCCCGGTGCCCTGTGTGGCCCGGGGAGTGCCCATGCCGTTCCTTGACCCCGCAGGACACTTGCATCCAGCAATAAGCAGCCCTCTGCCTCCACGGGGCTCGAACACCAGCGCCCGGTGTGCGGGCACCTGGCGTACGTGGAGGCAAACCCGCAGACCCCTCTGGCCCGAACCCACCACTGCGAAGATCACCCTTTCTTCCATCCGTAAAGGGGTCACGCTTGAGGAGTGGAAGAACATGGGGAGGCCCCCAGGAGATGGCTTTTCTCCGAGCCGCGGCTGGCAGGTTTTGGGCCTATACCTGGGCCGCGCGTGCGCACTCAGGCTCCCCACCACAAGCCTCACTCGGGTCACGGGACTCACCCTTGAGGTGTCTCCTGACCCACCCTTGAGGAGTCACGTCACCCACCCCTGAGGGGTCACGTGACCCACCCCTGAGGGGTCACGTGACCCACCCCTGAGGGGTCTCGTGACCCACCCCTGAGGGGTCACGTGACCACCCCAGAGGGGTCACGTGACCCACCCCTGAGGGGTCTCGTGACCCACCCCTGAGGGGTCTCGTGACCCACGCTTTTCGGGTCACGTGACCCGCCCTTTAGGGGTCTCGTGATCCACCCTTGAGGGGTCCCGTGACCCACCCTTGAGGGGTCTCGTGACCCACCCTTGGGAGGTCACCTGCCCCACCCTTGAGGGGTCACATGACGCACCTTGAGAGGTCACAGCAGTTTTACAGGGTCCCTGCGCACCTGTTCGGGGAAACAGAAGCCCTCCCTGCCACTCAGAGGACCGCACGATTTCCCACAGGCCACACTGCCTAGCAGCACCTTCAGCCCCGCACAGACAGTGTGCTAAGGAAAGACTTGGGTACCGGGGACATGGGCGGGGGAATTTCCATGGAACTCTCTAAGGGCCCGGTGCCCTGTGTGGCCCGGGGAGTGCCCATGCCGTTCCTTGACCCCGCAGGACACTTGCATCCAGCAATAAGCAGCCCTCTGCCTCCACGGGGCTCAAACACCTGCGCCCGGTGTGCGGGCACCTGGCTTACGTGGAGGCAAACCCGCAGACCCCTCTGGCCCGAACCCACCACTGCGAAGATCACCCTTTCTTCCATCCGTAAAGGGGTCACGCTTGAGGAGTGGAAGAACATGGGGAGGCCCCCAGGAGATGGCTTTTCTCCGAGCCGCGGCTGGCTCGTTTCGGGCCTATACGTGGGCCGCGCATGCGCACTCAGGCTCCCAAGCACACACCTCCCTCGGCTCACCTAACCCACCCTTTAGAGGTCACAGCAGTTCCACAGGGTCCCTGGGCACCTGTCTGTGGACACAGGAGCCCTCCCTGCCACCTAGAGGACCACGCGATTTCCGCTGGGGAACACTGCCCAGAAGCACTCCTAGCCTCGCACAGACACTGTGCGCAGGATAGACTTGTGGACGAGAGGCCTGGGCGGGGAATTTTCCAGGGAACTCTCTAAAGGCCAGGTGCCCTCTGTCGCCCTGGGAGTGCCCACGCCATCCCTTAACCCTGCAGGACACTATCATCCAGCAATAAGCAGCCCTCTGCCTCCACGGGGCTCGAACACCTGGGCCCGTTGTGAGAGCACCTGGCGTACGTGCAGGCAAACCCACAGACCCCTCTGGCCCGAACCCACCACTGCGAAGATCCCCCTTTTCTTCCATCTGTAAAGGGGTCCTCCTTGAGGAGTGGAGGAACATGGGGAGGCCCCCAGGAGATGGCTTTTCTCCGAGCCGCGGCTGGCAGGTTTTGGGCCTATACGTGGGCCGCGCGTGCGCACTCAGGCTCCCCACCACAAGCCTCACTCGGGTCACGGGACTCACCCTTGAGGTGTCTCCTGACCCACCCTTGAGGAGTCACGTCACCCACCCCTGAGGGGTCACGTGACCCACCCCAGAGGGGTCACGTGACCCACCCCTGAGGGGTCACGTGACCCACCCCTGAGGGGTCACGTGACCCACCCCAGAGGGGTCACGTGACCCACCCCTGAGGGGTCTCGTGACCCACCCCTGAGGGGTCTCGTGACCCACCCCTGAGGGGTCACGTGACCCACCCTTGAGGGGTCTCGTGACCCACGCTTTTCGGGTCACGTGACCCGCCCTTTAGGGGTCTCGTGACCCACCCTTGAGGGGTCCCGTGACCCACCCTTGAGGGGTCTTGTGACCCACCCTTGGGAGGTCACCTGCCCCACCCTTGAGGGGTCACATGACCCACCTTGAGAGGTCACAGCAGTTTTACAGGGTCCCTGCGCACCTGTTCGGGGAAACTGAAGCCCTCCCTGCCACTCAGAGGACCGCACGATTTCCCACAGGCCACACTGCCTATCAGCACCTTCAGCCCAGCACAGACAGTGTGCTAAGGACATACTTGGGTACCGGGGACATGGGCGGGGGAATTCCCATGGAACTCTCTAAGGGCCCGGTGCCCTGTGTGGCCCGGGGAGTGCCCATGCCGTTCCTTGACCCCGCAGGACACTTGCATCCAGCAATAAGCAGCCCTCTGCCTCCACGGGGCTCGAACACCAGCGCCCAGTGTGCGGGCACCTGGCGTACGTGGAGGCAAACCCGCAGACCCCTCTGGCCCGAACCCACCACTGCGAAGATCACCCTTTCTTCCATCCGTAAAGGGGTCACGCTTGAGGAGTGGAAGAACATGGGGAGGCCCCCAGGAGATGGCTTTTCTCCCAGCCGCGGCTGGCTCGTTTCGGGCCTATACGTGGGCCGCGCATGCGCACTCAGGCTCCCAAGCACACACCTCCCTCGGCTCACCTAACCCACCCTTTAGAGGTCACAGCAGTTCCACAGGGTCCCTGGGCACCTGTCTGTGGACACAGGAGCCCTCCCTGCCACCTAGAGGACCAAGCGATTTCCGCTGGGGAACACTGCCCAGAAGCACTCCTAGCCTCGCACAGACACTGTGCGCAGGATAGACTTGTGGACGAGAGGCCTGGGCGGGGAATTTTCCAGGGAACTCTCTAAAGGCCAGGTGCCCTCTGTCGCCCTGGGAGTGCCCACGCCATCCCTTAACCCTGCAGGACACTATCATCCAGCAATAAGCAGCCCTCTGCCTCCACGGGGCTCGAAATCCTGGGCCCGTTGTGAGAGCACCTGGCGTACGTGCAGGCAAACCCACAGACCCCTCTGGCCCGAACCCACCACTGCGAAGATCCCCCTTTTCTTCCATCTGTAAAGGGGTCCTCCTTGAGGAGTGGAGGAACATGGGGAGGCCCCCAGGAGATGGCTTTTCTCCGAGCCGCGGCTGGCAGGTTTTGGGCCTATACGTGGGCCGCGCGTGCGCACTCAGGCTCCCCACCACAAGCCTCACTCGGGTCACGGGACTCACCCTTGAGGTGTCTCCTGACCCACCCTTGAGGAGTCACGTCACCCACCCCTGAGGGGTCACGTGACCCACCCCAGAGGGGTCACGTGACCCACCCCTGAGGGGTCTCGTGACCCACCCCTGAGGGGTCACGTGACCCACCCCAGAGGGGTCACGTGACCCAACCCTGAGGGGTCTCGTGACCCACCCCTGAGGGGTCTCGTGACCCACCCCTGAGGGGTCACGTGACCCACACTTGAGGGGTCTCGTGACCCACGCTTTTCGGGTCACGTGACCCGCCCTTTAGGGGTCTCGTGACCCACCCTTGAGGGGTCCCGTGACCCACCCTTGAGGGGTCTCGTGACCCACCCTTGGGAGGTCACCTGCCCCACCCTTGAGGGGTCACATGACCCACCTTGAGAGGTCACAGCAGTTTTACAGGGTCCCTGCGCACCTGTTCGGGGAAACTGAAGCCCTCCCTGCCACTCAGAGGACCGCACGATTTCCCACAGGCCACACTGCCTATCAGCACCTTCAGCCCAGCACAGACAGTGTGCTAAGGACATACTTGGGTACCGGGGACATGGGCGGGGGAATTCCCATGGAACTCTCTAAGGGCCCGGTGCCCTGTGTGGCCCGGGGAGTGCCCATGCCGTTCCTTGACCCCGCAGGACACTTGCATCCAGCAATAAGCAGCCCTCTGCCTCCACGGGGCTCGAACACCAGCGCCCGGTGTGCGGGCACCTGGCGTACGTGGAGGCAAACCCGCAGACCCCTCTGGCCCGAACCCACCACAGCGAAGATCACCCTTTTTTCCATCCGTAAAGGGGTCACGCTTGAGGAGTGGAAGAACATGGGGAGGCCCCCAGGAGATGGCTTTTCTCCGAGCCGCGGCTGGCTCGTTTCGGGCCTATACCTGGGCCGCGCGTGCGCACTCAGGCTCCCCACCACAAGCCTCACTCGGGTCACGGGACTCACCCTTGAGGTGTCTCCTGACCCACCCTTGAGGAGTCACGTCACCCACCCCTGAGGGGTCACGTGACCCACCCCTGAGGGGTCACGTGACCCACCCCTGAGGGGTCTCGTGACCCACCCCTGAGGGGTCACGTGACCACCCCAGAGGGGTCACGTGACCCACCCCTGAGGGGTCTCGTGACCCACCCCTGAGGGGTCACGTGACCCACCCTTGAGGGGTCTCGTGACCCACGCTTTTCGGGTCACGTGACCCGCCCTTTAGGGGTCTCGTGATCCACCCTTGAGGGGTCCCGTGACCCACCCTTGAGGGGTCTCGTGACCCACCCTTGGGAGGTCACCTGCCCCACCCTTGAGGGGTGACATGACGCACCTTGAGAGGTCACAGCAGTTTTACAGGGTCCCTGCGCACCTGTTCGGGGAAACAGAAGCCCTCCCTGCCACTCAGAGGACCGCACGATTTCCCACAGGCCACACGGCCTAGCAGCACCTTCAGCCCCGCACAGACAGTGTGCTAAGGAAAGACTTGGGTACCGGGGACATGGGCGGGGGAATTTCCATGGAACTCTCTAAGGGCCCGGTGCCCTGTGTGGCCCCGGGAGTGCCCATGCCGTTCCTTGACCCCGCAGGACACTTGCATCCAGCAATAAGCAGCCCTCTGCCTCCACGGGGCTCAAACACCTGCGCCCGGTGTGCGGGCACCTGGCTTACGTGGAGGCAAACCCGCAGACCCCTCTGGCCCGAACCCACCACTGCGAAGATCACCCTTTC
Source organism: Desmodus rotundus (assembly GCF_022682495.2). Classification (NCBI taxonomy): domain Eukaryota; kingdom Metazoa; phylum Chordata; class Mammalia; order Chiroptera; family Phyllostomidae; genus Desmodus; species Desmodus rotundus. The sequence goes on along the minus strand of NW_026527294.1, from coordinate 13,452 downwards.
TTCCATCCGTAAAGGGGTCACGCTTGAGGAGTGGAAGAACATGGGGAGGCCCCCAGGAGATGGCTTTTCTCCGAGCCGCGGCTGGCTCGTTTCGGGCCTATACGTGGGCCGCGCATGCGCACTCAGGCTCCCAAGCACACACCTCCCTCGGCTCACCTAACCCACCCTTTAGAGGTCACAGCAGTTCCACAGGGTCCCTGGGCACCTGTCTGTGGACACAGGAGCCCTCCCTGCCACCTAGAGGACCACGCGATTTCCGCTGGGGAACACTGCCCAGAAGCACTCCTAGCCTCGCACAGACACTGTGCGCAGGATAGACTTGTGGACGAGAGGCCTGGGCGGGGAATTTTCCAGGGAACTCTCTAAAGGCCAGGTGCCCTCTGTCGCCCTGGGAGTGCCCACGCCATCCCTTAACCCTGCAGGACACTATCATCCAGCAATAAGCAGCCCTCTGCCTCCACGGGGCTCGAACACCTGGGCCCGTTGTGAGAGCACCTGGCGTACGTGCAGGCAAACCCACAGACCCCTCTGGCCCGAACCCACCACTGCGAAGATCCCCCTTTTCTTCCATCTGTAAAGGGGTCCTCCTTGAGGAGTGGAGGAACATGGGGAGGCCCCCAGGAGATGGCTTTTCTCCGAGCCGCGGCTGGCAGGTTTTGGGCCTATACGTGGGCCGCGCGTGCGCACTCAGGCTCCCCACCACAAGCCTCACTCGGGTCACGGGACTCACCCTTGAGGTGTCTCCTGACCCACCCTTGAGGAGTCACGTCACCCACCCCTGAGGGGTCACGTGACCCACCCCAGAGGGGTCACGTGACCCACCCCTGAGGGGTCACGTGACCCACCCCTGAGGGGTCACGTGACCCACCCCAGAGGGGTCACGTGACCCACCCCTGAGGGGTCTCGTGACCCACCCCTGAGGGGTCTCGTGACCCACCCCTGAGGGGTCACGTGACCCACCCTTGAGGGGTCTCGTGACCCACGCTTTTCGGGTCACGTGACCCGCCCTTTAGGGGTCTCGTGACCCACCCTTGAGGGGTCCCGTGACCCACCCTTGAGGGGTCTTGTGACCCACCCTTGGGAGGTCACCTGCCCCACCCTTGAGGGGTCACATGACCCACCTTGAGAGGTCACAGCAGTTTTACAGGGTCCCTGCGCACCTGTTCGGGGAAACTGAAGCCCTCCCTGCCACTCAGAGGACCGCACGATTTCCCACAGGCCACACTGCCTATCAGCACCTTCAGCCCAGCACAGACAGTGTGCTAAGGACATACTTGGGTACCGGGGACATGGGCGGGGGAATTCCCATGGAACTCTCTAAGGGCCCGGTGCCCTGTGTGGCCCGGGGAGTGCCCATGCCGTTCCTTGACCCCGCAGGACACTTGCATCCAGCAATAAGCAGCCCTCTGCCTCCACGGGGCTCGAACACCAGCGCCCAGTGTGCGGGCACCTGGCGTACGTGGAGGCAAACCCGCAGACCCCTCTGGCCCGAACCCACCACTGCGAAGATCACCCTTTCTTCCATCCGTAAAGGGGTCACGCTTGAGGAGTGGAAGAACATGGGGAGGCCCCCAGGAGATGGCTTTTCTCCCAGCCGCGGCTGGCTCGTTTCGGGCCTATACGTGGGCCGCGCATGCGCACTCAGGCTCCCAAGCACACACCTCCCTCGGCTCACCTAACCCACCCTTTAGAGGTCACAGCAGTTCCACAGGGTCCCTGGGCACCTGTCTGTGGACACAGGAGCCCTCCCTGCCACCTAGAGGACCAAGCGATTTCCGCTGGGGAACACTGCCCAGAAGCACTCCTAGCCTCGCACAGACACTGTGCGCAGGATAGACTTGTGGACGAGAGGCCTGGGCGGGGAATTTTCCAGGGAACTCTCTAAAGGCCAGGTGCCCTCTGTCGCCCTGGGAGTGCCCACGCCATCCCTTAACCCTGCAGGACACTATCATCCAGCAATAAGCAGCCCTCTGCCTCCACGGGGCTCGAAATCCTGGGCCCGTTGTGAGAGCACCTGGCGTACGTGCAGGCAAACCCACAGACCCCTCTGGCCCGAACCCACCACTGCGAAGATCCCCCTTTTCTTCCATCTGTAAAGGGGTCCTCCTTGAGGAGTGGAGGAACATGGGGAGGCCCCCAGGAGATGGCTTTTCTCCGAGCCGCGGCTGGCAGGTTTTGGGCCTATACGTGGGCCGCGCGTGCGCACTCAGGCTCCCCACCACAAGCCTCACTCGGGTCACGGGACTCACCCTTGAGGTGTCTCCTGACCCACCCTTGAGGAGTCACGTCACCCACCCCTGAGGGGTCACGTGACCCACCCCAGAGGGGTCACGTGACCCACCCCTGAGGGGTCTCGTGACCCACCCCTGAGGGGTCACGTGACCCACCCCAGAGGGGTCACGTGACCCAACCCTGAGGGGTCTCGTGACCCACCCCTGAGGGGTCTCGTGACCCACCCCTGAGGGGTCACGTGACCCACACTTGAGGGGTCTCGTGACCCACGCTTTTCGGGTCACGTGACCCGCCCTTTAGGGGTCTCGTGACCCACCCTTGAGGGGTCCCGTGACCCACCCTTGAGGGGTCTCGTGACCCACCCTTGGGAGGTCACCTGCCCCACCCTTGAGGGGTCACATGACCCACCTTGAGAGGTCACAGCAGTTTTACAGGGTCCCTGCGCACCTGTTCGGGGAAACTGAAGCCCTCCCTGCCACTCAGAGGACCGCACGATTTCCCACAGGCCACACTGCCTATCAGCACCTTCAGCCCAGCACAGACAGTGTGCTAAGGACATACTTGGGTACCGGGGACATGGGCGGGGGAATTCCCATGGAACTCTCTAAGGGCCCGGTGCCCTGTGTGGCCCGGGGAGTGCCCATGCCGTTCCTTGACCCCGCAGGACACTTGCATCCAGCAATAAGCAGCCCTCTGCCTCCACGGGGCTCGAACACCAGCGCCCGGTGTGCGGGCACCTGGCGTACGTGGAGGCAAACCCGCAGACCCCTCTGGCCCGAACCCACCACAGCGAAGATCACCCTTTTTTCCATCCGTAAAGGGGTCACGCTTGAGGAGTGGAAGAACATGGGGAGGCCCCCAGGAGATGGCTTTTCTCCGAGCCGCGGCTGGCTCGTTTCGGGCCTATACCTGGGCCGCGCGTGCGCACTCAGGCTCCCCACCACAAGCCTCACTCGGGTCACGGGACTCACCCTTGAGGTGTCTCCTGACCCACCCTTGAGGAGTCACGTCACCCACCCCTGAGGGGTCACGTGACCCACCCCTGAGGGGTCACGTGACCCACCCCTGAGGGGTCTCGTGACCCACCCCTGAGGGGTCACGTGACCACCCCAGAGGGGTCACGTGACCCACCCCTGAGGGGTCTCGTGACCCACCCCTGAGGGGTCACGTGACCCACCCTTGAGGGGTCTCGTGACCCACGCTTTTCGGGTCACGTGACCCGCCCTTTAGGGGTCTCGTGATCCACCCTTGAGGGGTCCCGTGACCCACCCTTGAGGGGTCTCGTGACCCACCCTTGGGAGGTCACCTGCCCCACCCTTGAGGGGTGACATGACGCACCTTGAGAGGTCACAGCAGTTTTACAGGGTCCCTGCGCACCTGTTCGGGGAAACAGAAGCCCTCCCTGCCACTCAGAGGACCGCACGATTTCCCACAGGCCACACGGCCTAGCAGCACCTTCAGCCCCGCACAGACAGTGTGCTAAGGAAAGACTTGGGTACCGGGGACATGGGCGGGGGAATTTCCATGGAACTCTCTAAGGGCCCGGTGCCCTGTGTGGCCCCGGGAGTGCCCATGCCGTTCCTTGACCCCGCAGGACACTTGCATCCAGCAATAAGCAGCCCTCTGCCTCCACGGGGCTCAAACACCTGCGCCCGGTGTGCGGGCACCTGGCTTACGTGGAGGCAAACCCGCAGACCCCTCTGGCCCGAACCCACCACTGCGAAGATCACCCTTTCTTCCATCCGTAAAGGGGTCACGCTTGAGGAGTGGAAGAACATGGGGAGGCCCCCAGGAGATGGCTTTTCTCCGAGCCGCGGCTGGCTCGTTTCGGGCCTATACGTGGGCCGCGCATGCGCACTCAGGCTCCCAAGCACACACCTCCCTCGGCTCACCTAACCCACCCTTTAGAGGTCACAGCAGTTCCACAGGGTCCCTGGGCACCTGTCTGTGGACACAGGAGCCCTCCCTGCCACCTAGAGGACCACGCGATTTCCGCTGGGGAACACTGCCCAGAAGCACTCCTAGCCTCGCACAGACACTGTGCGCAGGATAGACTTGTGGACGAGAGGCCTGGGCGGGGAATTTTCCAGGGAACTCTCTAAAGGCCAGGTGCCCTCTGTCGCCCTGGGAGTGCCCACGCCATCCCTTAACCCTGCAGGACACTATCATCCAGCAATAAGCAGCCCTCTGCCTCCACGGGGCTCGAACACCTGGGCCCGTTGTGAGAGCACCTGGCGTACGTGCAGGCAAACCCACAGACCCCTCTGGCCCGAACCCACCACTGCGAAGATCCCCCTTTTCTTCCATCTGTAAAGGGGTCCTCCTTGAGGAGTGGAGGAACATGGGGAGGCCCCCAGGAGATGGCTTTTCTCCGAGCCGCGGCTGGCAGGTTTTGGGCCTATACGTGGGCCGCGCGTGCGCACTCAGGCTCCCCACCACAAGCCTCACTCGGGTCACGGGACTCACCCTTGAGGTGTCTCCTGACCCACCCTTGAGGAGTCACGTCACCCACCCCTGAGGGGTCACGTGACCCACCCCAGAGGGGTCACGTGACCCACCCCTGAGGGGTCACGTGACCCACCCCTGAGGGGTCACGTGACCCACCCCAGAGGGGTCACGTGACCCACCCCTGAGGGGTCTCGTGACCCACCCCTGAGGGGTCTCGTGACCCACCCCTGAGGGGTCACGTGACCCACCCTTGAGGGGTCTCGTGACCCACGCTTTTCGGGTCACGTGACCCGCCCTTTAGGGGTCTCGTGACCCACCCTTGAGGGGTCCCGTGACCCACCCTTGAGGGGTCTTGTGACCCACCCTTGGGAGGTCACCTGCCCCACCCTTGAGGGGTCACATGACCCACCTTGAGAGGTCACAGCAGTTTTACAGGGTCCCTGCGCACCTGTTCGGGGAAACTGAAGCCCTCCCTGCCACTCAGAGGACCGCACGATTTCCCACAGGCCACACTGCCTATCAGCACCTTCAGCCCAGCACAGACAGTGTGCTAAGGACATACTTGGGTACCGGGGACATGGGCGGGGGAATTCCCATGGAACTCTCTAAGGGCCCGGTGCCCTGTGTGGCCCGGGGAGTGCCCATGCCGTTCCTTGACCCCGCAGGACACTTGCATCCAGCAATAAGCAGCCCTCTGCCTCCACGGGGCTCGAACACCAGCGCCCAGTGTGCGGGCACCTGGCGTACGTGGAGGCAAACCCGCAGACCCCTCTGGCCCGAACCCACCACTGCGAAGATCACCCTTTCTTCCATCCGTAAAGGGGTCACGCTTGAGGAGTGGAAGAACATGGGGAGGCCCCCAGGAGATGGCTTTTCTCCCAGCCGCGGCTGGCTCGTTTCGGGCCTATACGTGGGCCGCGCATGCGCACTCAGGCTCCCAAGCACACACCTCCCTCGGCTCACCTAACCCACCCTTTAGAGGTCACAGCAGTTCCACAGGGTCCCTGGGCACCTGTCTGTGGACACAGGAGCCCTCCCTGCCACCTAGAGGACCAAGCGATTTCCGCTGGGGAACACTGCCCAGAAGCACTCCTAGCCTCGCACAGACACTGTGCGCAGGATAGACTTGTGGACGAGAGGCCTGGGCGGGGAATTTTCCAGGGAACTCTCTAAAGGCCAGGTGCCCTCTGTCGCCCTGGGAGTGCCCACGCCATCCCTTAACCCTGCAGGACACTATCATCCAGCAATAAGCAGCCCTCTGCCTCCACGGGGCTCGAACACCTGGGCCCGTTGTGAGAGCACCTGGCGTACGTGCAGGCAAACCCACAGACCCCTCTGGCCCGAACCCACCACTGCGAAGATCCCCCTTTTCTTCCATCTGTAAAGGGGTCCTCCTTGAGGAGTGGAGGAACATGGGGAGGCCCCCAGGAGATGGCTTTTCTCCGAGCCGCGGCTGGCAGGTTTTGGGCCTATACGTGGGCCGCGCGTGCGCACTCAGGCTCCCCACCACAAGCCTCACTCGGGTCACGGGACTCACCCTTGAGGTGTCTCCTGACCCACCCTTGAGGAGTCACGTCACCCACCCCTGAGGGGTCACGTGACCCACCCCAGAGGGGTCACGTGACCCACCCCTGAGGGGTCTCGTGACCCACCCCTGAGGGGTCACGTGACCCACCCCAGAGGGGTCACGTGACCCACCCCTGAGGGGTCTCGTGACCCACCCCTGAGGGGTCTCGTGACCCACCCCTGAGGGGTCACGTGACCCACGCTTGAGGGGTCTCGTGACCCACGCTTTTCGGGTCACGTGACCCGCCCTTTAGGGGTCTCGTGACCCACCCTTGAGGGGTCCCGTGACCCACCCTTGAGGGGTCTCGTGACCCACCCTTGGGAGGTCACCTGCCCCACCCTTGAGGGGTCACATGACGCACCTTGAGAGGTCACAGCAGTTTTACAGGGTCCCTGCGCACCTGTTCGGGGAAACTGAAGCCCTCCCTGCCACTCAGAGGACCGCACGATTTCCCACAGGCCACACTGCCTATCAGCACCTTCAGCCCAGCACAGACAGTGTGCTAAGGACATACTTGGGTACCGGGGACATGGGCGGGGGAATTCCCATGGAACTCTCTAAGGGCCCGGTGCCCTGTGTGGCCCGGGGAGTGCCCATGCCGTTCCTTGACCCCGCAGGACACTTGCATCCAGCAATAAGCAGCCCTCTGCCTCCACGGGGCTCGAACACCAGCGCCCGGTGTGCGGGCACCTGGCGTACGTGGAGGCAAACCCGCAGACCCCTCTGGCCCGAACCCACCACTGCGAAGATCACCCTTTCTTCCATCCGTAAAGGGGTCACGCTTGAGGAGTGGAAGAACATGGGGAGGCCCCCAGGAGATGGCTTTTCTCCGAGCCGCGGCTGGCAGGTTTTGGGCCTATACCTGGGCCGCGCGTGCGCACTCAGGCTCCCCACCACAAGCCTCACTCGGGTCACGGGACTCACCCTTGAGGTGTCTCCTGACCCACCCTTGAGGAGTCACGTCACCCACCCCTGAGGGGTCACGTGACCCACCCCTGAGGGGTCACGTGACCCACCCCTGAGGGGTCTCGTGACCCACCCCTGAGGGGTCACGTGACCACCCCAGAGGGGTCACGTGACCCACCCCTGAGGGGTCTCGTGACCCACCCCTGAGGGGTCTCGTGACCCACGCTTTTCGGGTCACGTGACCCGCCCTTTAGGGGTCTCGTGATCCACCCTTGAGGGGTCCCGTGACCCACCCTTGAGGGGTCTCGTGACCCACCCTTGGGAGGTCACCTGCCCCACCCTTGAGGGGTCACATGACGCACCTTGAGAGGTCACAGCAGTTTTACAGGGTCCCTGCGCACCTGTTCGGGGAAACAGAAGCCCTCCCTGCCACTCAGAGGACCGCACGATTTCCCACAGGCCACACTGCCTAGCAGCACCTTCAGCCCCGCACAGACAGTGTGCTAAGGAAAGACTTGGGTACCGGGGACATGGGCGGGGGAATTTCCATGGAACTCTCTAAGGGCCCGGTGCCCTGTGTGGCCCGGGGAGTGCCCATGCCGTTCCTTGACCCCGCAGGACACTTGCATCCAGCAATAAGCAGCCCTCTGCCTCCACGGGGCTCAAACACCTGCGCCCGGTGTGCGGGCACCTGGCTTACGTGGAGGCAAACCCGCAGACCCCTCTGGCCCGAACCCACCACTGCGAAGATCACCCTTTCTTCCATCCGTAAAGGGGTCACGCTTGAGGAGTGGAAGAACATGGGGAGGCCCCCAGGAGATGGCTTTTCTCCGAGCCGCGGCTGGCTCGTTTCGGGCCTATACGTGGGCCGCGCATGCGCACTCAGGCTCCCAAGCACACACCTCCCTCGGCTCACCTAACCCACCCTTTAGAGGTCACAGCAGTTCCACAGGGTCCCTGGGCACCTGTCTGTGGACACAGGAGCCCTCCCTGCCACCTAGAGGACCACGCGATTTCCGCTGGGGAACACTGCCCAGAAGCACTCCTAGCCTCGCACAGACACTGTGCGCAGGATAGACTTGTGGACGAGAGGCCTGGGCGGGGAATTTTCCAGGGAACTCTCTAAAGGCCAGGTGCCCTCTGTCGCCCTGGGAGTGCCCACGCCATCCCTTAACCCTGCAGGACACTATCATCCAGCAATAAGCAGCCCTCTGCCTCCACGGGGCTCGAACACCTGGGCCCGTTGTGAGAGCACCTGGCGTACGTGCAGGCAAACCCACAGACCCCTCTGGCCCGAACCCACCACTGCGAAGATCCCCCTTTTCTTCCATCTGTAAAGGGGTCCTCCTTGAGGAGTGGAGGAACATGGGGAGGCCCCCAGGAGATGGCTTTTCTCCGAGCCGCGGCTGGCAGGTTTTGGGCCTATACGTGGGCCGCGCGTGCGCACTCAGGCTCCCCACCACAAGCCTCACTCGGGTCACGGGACTCACCCTTGAGGTGTCTCCTGACCCACCCTTGAGGAGTCACGTCACCCACCCCTGAGGGGTCACGTGACCCACCCCAGAGGGGTCACGTGACCCACCCCTGAGGGGTCACGTGACCCACCCCTGAGGGGTCACGTGACCCACCCCAGAGGGGTCACGTGACCCACCCCTGAGGGGTCTCGTGACCCACCCCTGAGGGGTCACGTGACCCACCCCTGAGGGGTCACGTGACCCACCCTTGAGGGGTCTCGTGACCCACGCTTTTCGGGTCACGTGACCCGCCCTTTAGGGGTCTCGTGACCCACCCTTGAGGGGTCCCGTGACCCACCCTTGAGGGGTCTTGTGACCCACCCTTGGGAGGTCACCTGCCCCACCCTTGAGGGGTCACATGACCCACCTTGAGAGGTCACAGCAGTTTTACAGGGTCCCTGCGCACCTGTTCGGGGAAACTGAAGCCCTCCCTGCCACTCAGAGGACCGCACGATTTCCCACAGGCCACACTGCCTATCAGCACCTTCAGCCCAGCACAGACAGTGTGCTAAGGACATACTTGGGTACCGGGGACATGGGCGGGGGAATTCCCATGGAACTCTCTAAGGGCCGGGTGCCCTGTGTGGCCCGGGGAGTGCCCATGCCGTTCCTTGACCCCGCAGGACACTTGCATCCAGCAATAAGCAGCCCTCTGCCTCCACGGGGCTCGAACACCAGCGCCCAGTGTGCGGGCACCTGGCGTACGTGGAGGCAAACCCGCAGACCCCTCTGGCCCGAACCCACCACTGCGAAGATCACCCTTTCTTCCATCCGTAAAGGGGTCACGCTTGAGGAGTGGAAGAACATGGGGAGGCCCCCAGGAGATGGCTTTTCTCCCAGCCGCGGCTGGCTCGTTTCGGGCCTATACGTGGGCCGCGCATGCGCACTCAGGCTCCCAAGCACACACCTCCCTCGGCTCACCTAACCCACCCTTTAGAGGTCACAGCAGTTCCACAGGGTCCCTGGGCACCTGTCTGTGGACACAGGAGCCCTCCCTGCCACCTAGAGGACCAAGCGATTTCCGCTGGGGAACACTGCCCAGAAGCACTCCTAGCCTCGCACAGACACTGTGCGCAGGATAGACTTGTGGACGAGAGGCCTGGGCGGGGAATTTTCCAGGGAACTCTCTAAAGGCCAGGTGCCCTCTGTCGCCCTGGGAGTGCCCACGCCATCCCTTAACCCTGCAGGACACTATCATCCAGCAATAAGCAGCCCTCTGCCTCCACGGGGCTCGAACACCTGGGCCCGTTGTGAGAGCACCTGGCGTACGTGCAGGCAAACCCACAGACCCCTCTGGCCCGAACCCACCACTGCGAAGATCCCCCTTTTCTTCCATCTGTAAAGGGGTCCTCCTTGAGGAGTGGAGGAACATGGGGAGGCCCCCAGGAGATGGCTTTTCTCCGAGCCGCGGCTGGCAGGTTTTGGGCCTATACGTGGGCCGCGCGTGCGCACTCAGGCTCCCCACCACAAGCCTCACTCGGGTCACGGGACTCACCCTTGAGGTGTCTCCTGACCCACCCTTGAGGAGTCACGTCACCCACCCCTGAGGGGTCACGTGACCCACCCCAGAGGGGTCACGTGACCCACCCCTGAGGGGTCTCGTGACCCACCCCTGAGGGGTCACGTGACCCACCCCAGAGGGGTCACGTGACCCAACCCTGAGGGGTCTCGTGACCCACCCCTGAGGGGTCTCGTGACCCACCCCTGAGGGGTCACGTGACCCACACTTGAGGGGTCTCGTGACCCACGCTTTTCGGGTCACGTGACCCGCCCTTTAGGGGTCTCGTGACCCACCCTTGAGGGGTCCCGTGACCCACCCTTGAGGGGTCTCGTGACCCACCCTTGGGAGGTCACCTGCCCCACCCTTGAGGGGTCACATGACCCACCTTGAGAGGTCACAGCAGTTTTACAGGGTCCCTGCGCACCTGTTCGGGGAAACTGAAGCCCTCCCTGCCACTCAGAGGACCGCACGATTTCCCACAGGCCACACTGCCTATCAGCACCTTCAGCCCAGCACAGACAGTGTGCTAAGGACATACTTGGGTACCGGGGACATGGGCGGGGGAATTCCCATGGAACTCTCTAAGGGCCCGGTGCCCTGTGTGGCCCGGGGAGTGCCCATGCCGTTCCTTGACCCCGCAGGACACTTGCATCCAGCAATAAGCAGCCCTCTGCCTCCACGGGGCTCGAACACCAGCGCCCGGTGTGCGGGCACCTGGCGTACGTGGAGGCAAACCCGCAGACCCCTCTGGCCCGAACCCACCACAGCGAAGATCACCCTTTTTTCCATCCGTAAAGGGGTCACGCTTGAGGAGTGGAAGAACATGGGGAGGCCCCCAGGAGATGGCTTTTCTCCGAGCCGCGGCTGGCTCGTTTCGGGCCTATACCTGGGCCGCGCGTGCGCACTCAGGCTCCCCACCACAAGCCTCACTCGGGTCACGGGACTCACCCTTGAGGTGTCTCCTGACCCACCCTTGAGGAGTCACGTCACCCACCCCTGAGGGGTCACGTGACCCACCCCTGAGGGGTCACGTGACCCACCCCTGAGGGGTCTCGTGACCCACCCCTGAGGGGTCACGTGACCACCCCAGAGGGGTCACGTGACCCACCCCTGAGGGGTCTCGTGACCCACCCCTGAGGGGTCACGTGACCCACCCTTGAGGGGTCTCGTGACCCACGCTTTTCGGGTCACGTGACCCGCCCTTTAGGGGTCTCGTGATCCACCCTTGAGGGGTCCCGTGACCCACCCTTGAGGGGTCTCGTGACCCACCCTTGGGAGGTCACCTGCCCCACCCTTGAGGGGTGACATGACGCACCTTGAGAGGTCACAGCAGTTTTACAGGGTCCCTGCGCACCTGTTCGGGGAAACAGAAGCCCTCCCTGCCACTCAGAGGACCGCACGATTTCCCACAGGCCACACGGCCTAGCAGCACCTTCAGCCCCGCACAGACAGTGTGCTAAGGAAAGACTTGGGTACCGGGGACATGGGCGGGGGAATTTCCATGGAACTCTCTAAGGGCCCGGTGCCCTGTGTGGCCCCGGGAGTGCCCATGCCGTTCCTTGACCCCGCAGGACACTTGCATCCAGCAATAAGCAGCCCTCTGCCTCCACGGGGCTCAAACACCTGCGCCCGGTGTGCGGGCACCTGGCTTACGTGGAGGCAAACCCGCAGACCCCTCTGGCCCGAACCCACCACTGCGAAGATCACCCTTTCTTCCATCCGTAAAGGGGTCACGCTTGAGGAGTGGAAGAACATGGGGAGGCCCCCAGGAGATGGCTTTTCTCCGAGCCGCGGCTGGCTCGTTTCGGGCCTATACGTGGGCCGCGCATGCGCACTCAGGCTCCCAAGCACACACCTCCCTCGGCTCACCTAACCCACCCTTTAGAGGTCACAGCAGTTCCACAGGGTCCCTGGGCACCTGTCTGTGGACACAGGAGCCCTCCCTGCCACCTAGAGGACCACGCGATTTCCGCTGGGGAACACTGCCCAGAAGCACTCCTAGCCTCGCACAGACACTGTGCGCAGGATAGACTTGTGGACGAGAGGCCTGGGCGGGGAATTTTCCAGGGAACTCTCTAAAGGCCAGGTGCCCTCTGTCGCCCTGGGAGTGCCCACGCCATCCCTTAACCCTGCAGGACACTATCATCCAGCAATAAGCAGCCCTCTGCCTCCACGGGGCTCGAACACCTGGGCCCGTTGTGAGAGCACCTGGCGTACGTGCAGGCAAACCCACAGACCCCTCTGGCCCGAACCCACCACTGCGAAGATCCCCCTTTTCTTCCATCTGTAAAGGGGTCCTCCTTGAGGAGTGGAGGAACATGGGGAGGCCCCCAGGAGATGGCTTTTCTCCGAGCCGCGGCTGGCAGGTTTTGGGCCTATACGTGGGCCGCGCGTGCGCACTCAGGCTCCCCACCACAAGCCTCACTCGGGTCACGGGACTCACCCTTGAGGTGTCTCCTGACCCACCCTTGAGGAGTCACGTCACCCACCCCTGAGGGGTCACGTGACCCACCCCAGAGGGGTCACGTGACCCACCCCTGAGGGGTCACGTGACCCACCCCTGAGGGGTCACGTGACCCACCCCAGAGGGGTCACGTGACCCACCCCTGAGGGGTCTCGTGACCCACCCCTGAGGGGTCTCGTGACCCACCCCTGAGGGGTCACGTGACCCACCCTTGAGGGGTCTCGTGACCCACGCTTTTCGGGTCACGTGACCCGCCCTTTAGGGGTCTCGTGACCCACCCTTGAGGGGTCCCGTGACCCACCCTTGAGGGGTCTTGTGACCCACCCTTGGGAGGTCACCTGCCCCACCCTTGAGGGGTCACATGACCCACCTTGAGAGGTCACAGCAGTTTTACAGGGTCCCTGCGCACCTGTTCGGGGAAACTGAAGCCCTCCCTGCCACTCAGAGGACCGCACGATTTCCCACAGGCCACACTGCCTATCAGCACCTTCAGCCCAGCACAGACAGTGTGCTAAGGACATACTTGGGTACCGGGGACATGGGCGGGGGAATTCCCATGGAACTCTCTAAGGGCCCGGTGCCCTGTGTGGCCCGGGGAGTGCCCATGCCGTTCCTTGACCCCGCAGGACACTTGCATCCAGCAATAAGCAGCCCTCTGCCTCCACGGGGCTCGAACACCAGCGCCCAGTGTGCGGGCACCTGGCGTACGTGGAGGCAAACCCGCAGACCCCTCTGGCCCGAACCCACCACTGCGAAGATCACCCTTTCTTCCATCCGTAAAGGGGTCACGCTTGAGGAGTGGAAGAACATGGGGAGGCCC